>NW_028251699.1:0-121576 GCF_964263255.1 Lissotriton vulgaris
TTACCTCAGGCTTTTTCAAGCAGAGAAAGTGATTCATTTTTTGGGTGACAAACCTAGGTAAGTGAGAGATAGGGAAGACAAAAAGGTGGCAATTTGTGGACATGAGTGCGTGTACAGGTGGATAAAAGGCAGACTACATAAGGAGGGTGTGAGAAGTTGGCCTGATATACAGTGCTCACTATTCTAGTGATCACTGTGTATCATTCCAAACGACCCTTATTGATGATTGGTTGTAAGTCAACCTTATAGACCAGCTATCCTAGTAGCGTGGACAAAAGCAGTCTTTAGGCTAAACTCTAGAGGGCGTGTTAAGCCAGCTGTTTTACCATCACATATACTCCTTGAACACCAAGTGAAAGGACACCACAAAAGTTGTTATAAAAATAAAGGATTTTTATTAATAACAAGTCTACCCTGAACTCTTTATGAGTCAGGGAGCTAAGCACAATACAAAACTCTTACGAAAATACTTCAAGTTGCACAATTACACAAATGCCCGAGGGGCACGAAAAACCATATACACTAAAAGTGGAATGCGAAATACTAGCAGGTAAGTAACAAGATCCAGAGGCTTCAGGATCGCTAGGACTACACTACTGAACTCTAAGGTTAGGAGCAGGAGGCCTAGGGAGATCGGGTGCAGAGTGTGCACTCTCACGCGGGATGCGGGACAAAGTCTATGGAGGCTAGTGTTTCTAAAGTTACTGTTTCCGGACGAATCCGACTAGGTAGACTAAAAACGAAAAAGGATCTGGACACTTGGATAGTGAACCTGCGTTGGAGCACCGAAATGCTCGGGTTACCTAGCCCTGGGGCTGCGGCTGCATAGGGTTCAAAAGACGTCGGGAATCCTCGTTGTAGCCTATGGAGCCTGAAAGAAGAAGTTGCTGGCAGGCGACCAGTGAAGATGTTCGGTGGGATCCAAGCCTGGATCGGTGATGGAGACGACCTGAAAGCAGAGGGGACTCAGTTCTTAATCACTAGCCAGTGATTGTGTGGGCACCAGGATGGCACCGGATGAGGTCACCGCAATCAGGTGAGTGGGCGACACTGGACTCTGCAGTCACACGGGCAAGGAGGCGTTGTCGGCGACCAGGCTGGAGGTGCGAGCTGTCCCAAGAGGGTGTCTGCTGTCGGCGATGCTGGAACCAGGATTGGAACAACACGCCTTGGCTAAGGCAAGCCCACGAATGTGTGACAAAATATCGAAATCAAAAATATCGAAATACAAAAATATCGGAACAAAAATATCGAAGTCAAAAATATAGGAATCCTATCCCTAACAAGGTAAGTACAAAAATATCAAAACATTAATATTGTAGTACAAAAATATCGAAATTAAAAATATCGTTTTTTAAATGTATTAATAATAATGTAAAAATAATTATAAAATACATATAATGTTACAAATATTAAATAAAAATATTAAAACATAATTAAAAAATTAAAACTAATACATATACATTTAAAATAAATTAAAAACTTAATAATTTAATGTAATTTTATATTTTTTAATTTCATTTAATTGATTTAATTTAAAAAAAAATTTTTTTACCCTATACGACTGTACCCCAAAAACCCAAAACTGACCCTGAACCCTAAAAATACCCCTTTACCCAAAAACCCAACACTGACCCTGAACCCTAAAAATACCCCTTTACCCAAAAACTGAAAACTGACCCTGAACCCTAAAAATACCCCTTTACCCAAAAACTGGAAACTGACCCTCAACCCTAAAAATACCCCTTTACCCAAAAACTGAAAACTGACCCTGAACCCAAAAAATACCCCTTTACCCAAAAACTGAAAACTGACCCTGAACCCTAAAAATACCCCTTTACCCAAAAACTGAAAACTGGCCCTGAACCCTAAAAATACCCCTTTACCCAAGAACTGAAAACTGACCCTGAACCCTAAAAATACCCCTTTACCCAAGAACTGAAAACTGACCCTGAACCCTAAAAATACCCCTTTACCCAAAAACCCAAAACTGACCCTGAACCCTAAAAATACCCCTTTACCCAAAAACCCAAAACTGACCCTGAACCCTAAAAATACCCCTTTACCCAAAAACCCAAAACTGACCCTGAACCCTAAAAATACTCCTTTACCCAAAATTAATTAATATTATTTAATTACCAATTAATTATTAATTAACAATAACAATAAAGTAAATATATTAACACATTAGCTGTAATTATTTAAATTTAATAATTAATATTATTTTTCCCAATTAATTAATTAACAATAACAAAAAAATATACATATAAAAAAATACTTTAAATAATGTAATTAACTCATTAATATTAATTAATTACCAATTAATTATTAATTAAAAATATTTACAAACATATATTAATTAATTGATTATTATTAAATTACTTCCCACCCTATTCCCCTATAAACCCACAACCCGCTACAGTACTAAAAGACAATATTTAATTAAATTACATTAAAAATTACATAATAAAACATAATAAATACATTATAATATACACAAAATGTATTTAAAAATCGATATTAGTAACATCGAAATTATTGATTTCGATATTATTGACATCGATATTTCAAACTTCGAAATTACTGATATCATACTAATATCGATATTAAGACTGTCGATATTACTTACCTTCTATATTATGTCCCATCGATATTTAAACTTGACAGTGAGCACCGGGGTGCCACTTGCAGTCACCTTCCTCTCAGCCCTGCCTACCTGGGATACACAAAACACTGTCTGGGATGGTGCTAGCACCGCCTGTGAGAAGTTGGTCTGATATGCAGTGCTCACTATTCTAGTGATCACTATGCATCAGTCCAAACGACCCTTATGGTGATTGGTTGAAAGTCAACCTTAGACCAGCTATCCTAGTAGTGTGGATACGAGCAGTCTTCGGGCTAAACTCTAGAGGGCGTGTTAAGCCAGCTGTTATACCATCACATATACCCTTTGAACACCAAGTGAAAGGACACCACACAAGTGTTATGAAAATAAACAGTGTATTTATTTAAGTCACAACAGCCCTGTACTCTTTATGAGGACATGGTACTAAGCACACAACAAAACTCTTAGGAAAATACTTCAAGTGCACAAATTACACAAATGCCCGAGGGGCACGGAAAGTGAGTGTTCTCGGGCGAACCCGATAAGGTAAGTCGGAAACGACAGTGACTCTGGACCCTGAGATAATGAGGCTATGCTGGGGCACCGAAATGCCGAAGTTACCTAGCCCAGGGGCTGCGGCTGCATAGGTCTTTACAGACGTCGGGAATCCTCGCTGACGAACCAGGAGCCTGAAGGAAGGAGTTGCTGGCAGGCGACCAGTGAAGAGAGTTCGAAGAGATCCAAGCCTGGATCGAAGATGGATGACACCTGAAAGCAGAGGGGACCAAGTTCATAACTACTAACCAGTAGACAGAGGGCACCAGGCGGGCACCGGATGGTAGTCACCTCGACTAGGTGAGTGGGCGACGCTAGGCTCTGCAGTCTCACGGACCAGGAGGCGTTGTCGGTGACCAGGATGGAGGTGCGAGCTGTCCCACGATGGTTGATGCTGTCGGCGTTGCTGGGCCCAGGATTGGGGCAACAAGCCTTGGCAAATTCAGGCCCACGTGGTGGACCTAAATTGGCGTCTTGAGTGGACCAGGAGTGTCCGGGGTGCTCCTCTTTTTAGAAGGGACCAAGGGCCAGTCTGGAGCAACCAGACCATCAGCGTTGTTATCGTCGGGCGTCGTCGAGAAGGCCACAAGCCAGCGGGCTAGTAGCCGGACAACGTGTTGAGTAGCAAAAAGCAGAAGGGCCCCACGCAGATCGTGGAGATGCTTGGAGGCTGGACTTCGGTGCTGGAGCTGCTCAGGGTCGGGGCTTCTCGGACCCCAAAGCACTCACCAGAGGATCCCTCGGCGGTCGTGCTGGATAGAAGTCGTGCAGTTCTGATGATGGCCGGTCCCTCGAGGTCTCGTCGCACCCACGGATCTCAGCTGAGCTGACGATGTGGGTAGAGGTCAGAGGTGCCAGGGAAGCCGGTTCTCGTCGAGCTGGGCAGTCGGATTCCTGAGGAAGGACGTGCAGCAAACCGCAGAGTTCTTAGATGGTGCCTGCGGATGCAGGGTGACTACTCCTTAGCCACAAGGGAGAAATCTTTAGAAGAGTCAAGAGTTCCTTTCGTAGAAAGTAGTTTCTTGATTCAAAGATGAAGATGATCTAATTTGGAAGGCTCCCCGCTCCTGCCTTTATCCTAAAGAAAGGGGTGGGTACGCGACTAGGTCCTACGAAAACCAAGTACATCGCTATTCAGCCATACATCCCGGAGGCTAGGCAGCATTGTAAAGCAGTTCGGAAATGTGTACAAAACAGAAAAAGGAGCAGTCAGGTTTAATTTTATGAATTTTGAAGATAAACTCAATGAACAAAGAGAAACCAGAGAAGGACAAAGAAAAGAAAGAAAAGGGGAGAAAGAAGGGGGAGAAGAAGAAGATAAAGATGGCAAGGCAAAGGAGCATAGAGAATCGGTAAGGCACATATCCCGGGAGAGAAGCGGGAACATTAGCATCATGAAATAACCAATTCAAGGAAGCAAACATATGTAAGGGGAGCAAAAAACAGGATTACTGCACGTGAAATCTGGGTTGAGGGGGAGCTATGGAGAGAGACGAACCTCCGGTTGAGTTGTCTCTGGGGGCACACAGATGTCACCTCTATACGAATTCCAGGCACCCCAGACCAGACCCCACATCTTGGGCTTACCCCGGGCCAAGTAAACAGTTTTCTCCCGGAGCATGCACCAGTCCATGTTGGTTTTCCAAAGACTGACAGTGGGGGGGGGGGGGTCGAAGCACCCCATCTCTGGGCGATGTCCCTCTTGGCAACCATATTACCCAGGGTGACCCAGCGGGTCTGAGCAGTATTATAGTCGGACGGACCCCACACATTCAGCAGGCAGCGTCGAGCCTCCGCAGGCAAAGTCACACCAGTCACGACCCTCATAACTGCATGCACTCGCTCCCAGTAGGAGGCAATGACATGGCACTCCCAAATAGTGTGCATGAAAGTGGCCGTCGCACCACACCCTCTCATGCAAAGGCCATCCTGGGATAGCCCCATTCGAATCAACCTGGGGCCAGTGACATACACCCTGTGGAGCACTTTCAGCTGGACCAAACGCAGCCTGGCCGAAATAGCCACCTCCTTAGGGGAGGAGACCGCTGACTGCCAGTCCTCGTCATCCATCTCAATCCCATTATTCACCCAGAGGTCTCGTACTTTCACCAACAGGTCCGTCCGTACATTAATACGTTTTTTGTAGGTCAGGGAAATGGCGCTGTCCGGCATGTGGCCGTCCAGCACTCTGTCCTCTAGCGGGGATGACTCGGGGACTTTTTCACCCACAGGCAAGGAAGACGTAAGGGCATGCCTCAATTGTGCGTACCGAAAATACTCCATGGCCCCCAATTGGAATTCTGCCTGTAGAACAGCAAACAATTTGATTTCCCCCCTGGCCATCACATCCGCCACTTTGGAAATACCAATGAGGTCCCACCGGTCAAACCCTTTAGAATGCCACAATTTCCCCAGCAAGTCGGAATCATAAAGGGGAGTAGCCATGGTGAGCCTATCCTTCCACCCCAGAGCCTTTGTCACCGTCCTCCACAAGTGCACCGCAGTCCTGGTGGGACCAGTCAATTTCCGGTCCAGAGATCTAGAGTACAGCGCTCTGTAGTACATCCCGTCGTTCATGAGCCAGCGATCCATGGCGTATCCCGGATTGACCGCCGGTCCATAGAAGCCATGATTGATGGCCGCCAACTGAGACGCCCAGTAGTACCGACGCACGTCAGGCAAAGCAATACCACCGTCATACCACGGAATGGTCAATTTGACGACGGCAATGCGCGGCCTACCATCCCACAACAAGGTGCGCTGCAGGCTCTCAATCTCCCTGAAATATTTAGATGGCACTGGGTCCTGCGTGTTCTGAAGCGCATATAGGAACCTCGGCAGGGACATCATTTTGAACAACGCCGCTCGGCCCAGTAGGGACAGCGGCAATCTTTTCCAACCCTCCACGTCACGCCGAAGGCGTGCCAGAGGAGGGAGCAAGTTGTTTGCATACCGTGCCCGGGCATCCGTTGAAATATAGATGCCCAGGTACTTGAAGCCCTGTTGGGAGACCTGTATGGCACAGCCTCTAGGGAGACGCGGAGTGCCTCCGTGCAGCACGTAGAGGTAGGACTTAGTCCAGTTGATGACCAGGCCCGAGTATCTACCAAAGGTACCCAGCACGTCAAACGCCACAATTAAGGACCGACAGGGGGAGGTGAGATAGAGAAGAATATCGTCCGCATATAGCGAAACGCGATCCTCAAAACCCGGTGACCACTTGATACCAGTAATATCAGGGTGAGTGCGGATCCAAGCAGCCAGTGGCTCCAGCGCAAGGGCAAAAAGGAGCAGCGATAACGGGCAACCCTGTCTGGTACCTCTGCGCAAAGCAAAGGAAGCTGACATGCGGCCATTAACCGTCACATTGGCCATCGGGGAAGAATAAAGGAGCCGAACCCAACTAATAAAGTCGGGGCCGAACCCAAACTTAGAAAGCACCGCCCAGAGATAGTTCCATTCGAGCGAGTCGAACGCCATCGTCACGTCGAGCGAGGCCAGGACTGTTGGCTCACTGAGCATGTGCGCTCGCGCCATGACAGCGTGAAGCCTTCTAAGATTAAGGGCTGTGTTCCGATGAGGTATGAAACCAGACTGGTCCGGGTGGACCAGGTCCGCGATCACGCCTACGAGCCGATTGGCCAGCAACTTAGCCAGGATTTTGGGCTCAGCGTTTAGCAAGGAAATAGGACGGTATGACCTACAAAGATCTCTGGGCTTCCCCTCCTTGTGGATGACCACAATGGTGGCCAGGCGTTGATCCAGCGGGAGTTCGCCGGCATCTCGGGCTGCCAAGAACATATTCCGCAGGGGCGCGGCGACAGTGTCCGCTTTGATTTTGTACAGCTCCACTGGGAGACCATTGGGTCCCGGAGCCTTCCCTGAGCGCAACGACCTTATCGCCAACGCCACCTCATCAACCGTTATGCCGCGGTCCATGTCATCACGCTCAGTGTCAGACAGACAAGGGAGCTCAACCGCCTCTAAGAAGGAGGCCGAGTCCGATTCGGTCAGAGCGGAGACCAATGTATAAACCGTCTCAAAGTAGTCGGCAAACGCCGCGGCAATAGCAGGGGGGTCAGTAACCACCAGACCATCGTCGCCCAGGATCTCAGGCACCACACGAGAAGCCAATTCCTTCTTGTCCAACCAGGCAAGAAGCTTGCCCGCCTTGTCTCCGGCGTCGTAAATCCTCCCTTGCTGTTCCCTGCCCATCGCCTTGGCCGCATCCGTGGCAGTGGCACTGTATTCCGACTGCTTCAGGGAGAGAGCATGGAGCAGCTCTGGTGTCGGTCCCAGCGCTAACCGGGAATTCAGGTCCGCAATATCCGACTCCAACTGCACCATGTCCTCGTCCCGTCGTCTGCGCACCTCGGCTATCAAGGAGAAAGCCTCCCCCCTAAGGACAGTCTCCCAGAGGGAAATGGCCGACGTTACCGAACCTGTATTCTCCGTGAAATACAGATCGATAGCTTTAGCAAGGAGGTCTCGAGTTTTGGGGTTGCGGAAATACCAGGGATTGACCGGCGCCACCCTAGTCGCTGCCGCGATGCCAAAGTCAAACGACACCCACACCGGAGAGTGGTCCGAGATACCCCTGGCCATGAGGCGAGCACCAGAGACAGTCTGTGCCTGAGCCGAGGGCGTCAGAATGTAATCGATGCGAGAGAGACTACCATGAGCCCCCGAATGGAAAGTGTACTGTCGCTGGGCGGGATGTAAAGGTCGCCAGCAATCAATGAGGCCCATGGTGCTCATGAAATCCGGGAGCCACGATTGTGTGCTGCGGAGATCTCTGGACGGGAAACGATCTAAGGTTCCCGAAACCACAGAGTTGAGGTCCCCACCCAGTATCAACAGCCCATCCGGGAGACCCAAAATGGCGCCTCCAAGATCTTGGAAGGTGGCCGCTTGCAACCCCGGGGGGACATAAACCGAAACCAAAACCAGGGTGCGCCCCTCCCATCTGCTCACCACAGCTACATAGCGGCCCCTATCATCCACCAACATGGACTCCACCTCCAGGGGAAGAGACATGCGCACCATTATCCCCACCCCTCGGGATCCCGAAGAGAACCCGGAATGGGCCACCATTTTGAACCCCTTTCTATTCAGAGCCTTACAAGTGTTGCCAATAAGATGAGTTTCTTGCAGGAGAATAATGTCCGGAACACAACGTTTAAACATTTGTATCACAACACCACGTTTAATACGACCCCCCAACCCATTCACGTTCCAACTGAGTACATTTAAAGTCTTACCCCCCATCATCATTGATGTCCCGTCCCAGCCATCCCACCCAGAAAGCAGCCACCGAAACGATGAAATCAAGACAGTAAAATCTTCGCCATGAGAAAAGTAGGAAAAGAAGAGCAAAAGAAAAGCACACAACCCAACTAACCCCCACCCTGCACCCCTGCATTAGACTAAAAGCCACCCCAACTAGCAGTGTGCCTGTCGCCCCTTAGAAACTAACCTACAAAAAGCCCCCAGAGGAGAAAGGAGACATCCTATCACCCCCCGTTACCCTCCAAAGTTGAGAAAACAGGAAAAGGAAAAAGAAAAGGAAACAAATGTCAATGAATGATGCCGTCCGCAGCATCCCTCACAGAGAGAAGGCCATCATTCTAAAGTTTATTCCTGGGAACCTGGACCTCCTGACGCCCCCTCCGACAGGTCCTCCGGAGTGGTCCGACGCTGAGGCAAAGTGTCCAACCAGTCCCCTGCAGCATCCGGTAGATCAAAGAACAGCGTCCGATCTCCATGTTCTATGCGCAGTTTCGCTGGGTAAAGCATAGAGTATCTCAACCCCATCTCCCTCAGCCTCCGTTTCACACCCATAAAACTTTGGCGGCGTTTCTGGACGGCCTGGGTGAAATCGGGGAAGAAATTAATGTCAGCATTCTGAAACCGCAGCGGGCCGCCTCTTCTCGACGCTTGTAAAATTGCGTCTCGGTCCCGGTAGTTGAATAGTCTGGCAATGATGGGGCGCGGGGACGCACCCAACTTCGGCGGGCCACCAGGCAGTCTGTGAGCTCTCTCAACCGAAAAGAATTTACTCAAGCCACCCGGCGCCAAGTGCTTCTCCACCAAGTCCTCCACGAACAAGTCCACGGCTTCCTCCTCCGCTCCCTCCGGCACACCTGTAATACGGACGTTCTGGCGCCGTGCATGTCCCTCAAACTCGTCAAGCCGGCGAGCAAGTGTCACATTAGCTGCCTTAAAGTCCCGTACCTCGGTCTGCTTGTCCGACATATCAGAAGTCAAACTCGACGTCTTAATGTCGAGTGACTTAACCCTGTCGTTGGTTTTGCCGAGGCCGGCCCTGATGAGATTAAGCTCGATCTTGAGGGTATCCACTTTGCTGGACAGCGCTTCGTGTTGGCTATGCATCTCGGCCTTCACGCCAGCAATGGCTCCTATCACGTCCCGGAGGGTGGGTTCTATATCTTCTGGGGACATGTCCCTCTGCGGGTCCTTGGTGTGGCCCGATGCTCCCGGCGAACCCCTGGTGTGGGAGAATCGTTCAGGGATGGTGGATTGTGAATGGAGGGGTTTTCTGCTGACCCTCGGGGGCTTCCCATTGTCCGGATCTCCTCTGCCCGCCATGTTGGGCAACGGGAATAGCACGATCCAAAAGGGGGCGAGCCGACAACACCACCTCCACTCGATCAAAGCGAACAAGTCACTCCACCTCCCCCAGGGAACGCAAGCTTCCAGGGAGATCAACAGGGCCACCGGACCCAGCAATTCACTTAGTCCCACTCGAAGTGCACCGAAGCGGGGCCCCGTCACAGCCCCAACAATGCCAGGCAACTATGGCGTTTTTGTCGCCATCCTGCTTCACGACGGCGTAACTCGGTCCAGGAAACTCGGATCTTCAATCTGAGACCACGCGCTGCGTCAGCATCAACACCGCAATTGATTCCCACCGTCGTGGGACAGGATAGTTAGCAGGATCAATACGGAGGATCGGAGGGTCTTCGGAGCTCCGAGCTTACGCGGCCATCTTGGTTGCCCGCGAAGCTCCTCCCAGAAAGTAGTTTCTTGATTCAAAGATGATCTAATTTGGAAGGGTCCCCGCTCCTGCCTTTATCCTAAAGAAAGGGGTGGGTACGCGACTAGGTCCTGCCCTAGGGGTGGGACCAGGAAGGGGGGTGGTTACACCCCTCTCCCATGCCGGACTTTCCCCAGGCCAGGGGCTGGTGTGCCCCTGGAACTGGTTCTAGCCGGCAGATGCGTAGCGAGCACCGGGGTGCCACTCTGCAGTCACCTTCCTGTAAAGCCCTGCCTACCCAGGATACACAAAACCCTGTCTGGGATGGTGCGAGCACCGCCCCGGACAGGAAACCCTTTGTCCAAGCTCTCCTCGCTGGAAGGACTCCCAGCAGCAGGAGGTCAGACTTGTGTCTGTGGTGG
This sequence comes from Lissotriton vulgaris, assembly GCF_964263255.1. Lineage (NCBI taxonomy): Eukaryota > Metazoa > Chordata > Amphibia > Caudata > Salamandridae > Lissotriton > Lissotriton vulgaris. Next base: position 10,580 of record NW_028251699.1, read on the forward strand.
CAGCATCCATTTTGTGGAGCTGAGGCTTCAGTTAACTTTAACCGGGGTTCACAGTTACGTACATGTCGTGTCCCTCTAGAAGGGTGGAACGCTAACCCCGTTGCCAGCATTGGTGAGGGGTCAGGATCCCGATTCGTATGACATCTTACTCGACATGTCTTGATAACGCGATATCGAAGTTATCGATAGGGTACGCGTTATCATGGAACAGCCATTGGGTCTTGGTTCCGCAAGCTGCAACCGGGCTCGGCTCGTGCCAGAGCCCAATTCACACGATTCCATGCACTCTGCCTTCAGGATTGTCAAGGCCTGCCATAGGAGTGACTGATAGGAATTCGGGTGTCCATTTTAAGGTTAGATATAGGGATACTATATCCAAAGCAAAGGGCGAGTACGCCACCTTGCCCCAGCTGTTGTGCAGCCAGTTGTGTCAGATTTAGATGGCCATCCAGGGGTGGCATAATACATGCCGCAGCCCCTGGTAGGCCCTGGGTACATCGATGCCCTGAGTGACAGGGTCTGACAAGGTGGCCCAGTTCCAATTGGGTAATGCACCTAAGGTACACATGTCAATTTAGCGAGAGAACAGCTAGGCTGTGGGTCTGATTGGCAGGCCCACAGCCAGAGAAAGTCGTAAACCAGTGAAACAAAAGCAAAAAATCTGGGTGATCATAGGATTGCAGACCCTACTCTCCTACAGTGGGCATCAGTCTTAGTGACTGCATTGAGACCCCTGTAGTCTACGCAAAACCTCATCTCTTTCTTACCACCCGGGGTGTGAGGCTTTGGCACTAGAACTACTGGGCTAGCCCAAGGGCTATCCGAGGGTTCAATGACTCCCAACTCCAACATTTTCTGCACTTCAGTCTTGATGAGTCTCTAACATGATCGGGCTGCCGGTAGATTTTACTCTTGACTGGCAAGCTGTCACCAGTGTCAACCTCATGGGTACACCAATTGGTCTGACTGGGTGTTAGAGAGAACATATGCCGGAAGGATTGAAGAACCTGTTTGCAATCCTTCTGTTGACGTTCAGAGAGGCTGCTGCAAAAGACAACACCATCCACTGATCCATCATCAGGATTCTGAGTGAGCAGGTCTGGGAGAGGGTCACTCTCTTCCTCCTGTCCCTCATCTATGGCCATGAGCAAGCTCATGTCCTTCCTGTCGACATATGCTTTGAGCCGGTTAACATGGAGCACCCTGTGGGGGCTCCTGGGAGTTCCAAGGTCCACCAGGTAGGTGACCTCTCCCTTTTGCTCAAGAATTGTGTGGGGCCCAGACCATTTGTCTTTGAGTGCTGCTGAGGCCACTGGCTCCAACACCCACACCTTCTGTCCAGGCTGATAAACAGTCAGGACAGCCTTTTGGTCATGCCAAGCTTTTTGGAGTTCTTGGCTGGCCTTAAGGTTTTCAGATGCATTTTCGATGTACTCAGCCATCCGGGAGCGGAGACCAAGTACATAGTCCACTATGTTGGTTGCAGGCTTTTTGAGAGGTCTCTCCCATCCTTTCTTCACCAAACACAGGGGTCCTCTTACAGGATGTCCATACAAAAGTTCAAAAGGGCTGTAGCCAACCCCCTTCTGTGGGACTTCTCTACAAGCAAATAAAAGGCAGGGAATCAGGAAATCCCATCTACGCCTGAGCTTTTCAGGTAGTCCATGAATCATCCCTTTTAGGGTCCTGTTGAACCTTTCAACAAGCCCATTGCATTGTGGATGATAGGGTGTAGTGAACTTGTAGTTGACACCACATTCCTTCCACATAGCAGTTAAGTAGCTTGACATGAAGTTTGCACCTCTGTCAGAGACAACCTCCTTAGGGAAGCCCACTCTGGAGAACACTCCAACTAGGGCTCTTGCCACAACAGGTGCTGTAGTGGTCCTAAGGGGAATAGCTTCAGGATACCTGGTGGCATGATCCACTACCACCAGTATAAACGTGTGCCCTGATGCTGTCTGGGGTTCCATTGGACCGACAATGTCAATCCCCACTCTTTCAAAGGGCACCCCCACCACAGGCATTGGTATAAGTGGGGCCTTTGTTGTGCCACCTGACTTACCACTGGCTTGGCAAGTGACACAGGAGCGACAAAACTCCTTGGTATCCTCGTTCATGTGAGGCCAGTGAAAGTGTGAGACAAGCCTGTCCCAAGTCTTCGTCTGGCCTAAGTGTCCTGCTAAGGGAATCTCGTGGGCCAAGGTAAGAAGGAAACCACGCTGAGACAAGGGGATAACCAGCCTCCTGGTCATGCCAGGCTTGGGGTCTCTTGCCTCAGTGTACAGGAGTCCATCCTCCCAGTATACCTTGTGGGTACCTGTGGCGTTCCCAGCAGCCTTAGCAGCAGCCTGCTGTCTGAGGGGTTCAAGGGAAGGGCAGTCTAACTGGTCCTTCCCCAGGTCTTCTCTTGAGGGTCCCCCTGAGCCCAGAAACTCAAATTGATCAAGTTCGAGTTCTTTAGGCTCAGTTTCCCTCAATTCCTGTAGGTCAGCCTCCTCTGAGACTTGATCCTCGACCTGGGGCAAGGGGGAAGGCGATGCCTTAACCCTACTGCTCTTCTTCTTGGGAGGTGTCTGGTCCATTGTTCCAGGATCCAGCACCTGTTCAGTGGGGCATCTTCTGACCTGTGACCTAGTCACAGCAAGCACATGTGCTGGCAAGCCTAACATCTCCATGTGAGTCCTCTGCTCCACTTCTGACCATTGCGATGACTCCAAATCATTGCCCAACAAACAATCAACTGGGAGGTCTGAACTAACAACAACCTTTTTCTGGCCATTTACCCCTCCCCAGGAGAAAGCAACAATCGCCATACTATGACTGGTAGTGACGTTGCTGGCATTGGTCACCAGGAAATCTGTACCTGGCATGATCTGTCCAGGGTCCACAAAGTTAGGTGTCACCATGATGACACTGGCACAAGTGTCCCTATAGGCCTGAGCCATTTTTCCATTTATTAAAGGCGTCTGCCGGTATTTGCCCAAAGTATTGGGACTGACATCAGGGGATATATCCATATCCCCTGTACAGACAAGGACAGCCTGAGTGAGTGTGCCAACTAAGTTATCATACCCCTCAGAACCCAAGGTTAACCCAACTAATCCCTTGGGAGGTGCACTACTACTGCTGGCTGTACTAGGGGGCACAGGTGCCTTAGGGGCTGCAGTAGCAGGAGTCTGCCCTCCTTTCTTGGTGCACTCACTAAACGAGTGAGTTTTACTTTTACAGTATTGGCACCACCTTTTTGATTGGCCTTCTTGATTCTTCTTTTTCTGGGAAGCCTGACCCCCCCCCCTCTTTGGGTTGTTGGGGACCTGTCGAAGACTTCTGGTCATTTTGTTCACCCTTAGAATCTTTACCCTTCTGGTCTGCTTTCTTCTGACCACCCTGGTTCTGGCCCTGGTTTTGCTTAACCCTTGTTCTGACCCATCTGTCTGCCTTCTTTCCCAATTCTTGGGGAGAGGTCAGATCCGAGTCGACAAGGTGCTGATGCAACAACTGGTTCTGACAATTGTTTAAAATCTGTTCCCTCATGATCAGATTGTACAATCCTGCATAATCAGTAACCTTACTGCCCAGCAACCAGCCCTCCAAAGCCTTAGTGGCACGATCGACAAAATCAGACCAGTCCTGAGACTGAGTTTTCTGGGCATTCCTGAACAGCAACCTGTACTGCTCAGTGGTTAGGCCGAACCCATCAATCAGTGTGTTCTTCAGGACCTGGTAATTGTTAGCATCCTCAGCTCTAGTAGTGAGGAGCTTATCTCTACCTTTACCTTCAAAGGAGAGCCACAAGATAGCTGCCCACTGACTCTGGGGGACACACTGTACAGTGCAAGCCCTCTGCAAAGCAGTAATCCATTTGTGGATATCATCCCCTTGCTTAAAGGGGGGCACTATCTTACTCAGGTGCCTAGTGTCTAAACTCCTGTTTTCCCTTGGGGGAATGCTGCCACCAGTGGGATTTGTCCCACTCAATTCTTGCTCTCTAGCAAAGGCAAGTCTCTCTTTGGCCAGGGCAAGTTCTTCCCTTTCAATCCTCAGATTGACTTCCCTTACTTTGGCTTCATATACTCTCCTCTGAGGGGATGTCATCCCTCTGTGAGAAGAGGCCTGAGAGCCATTGGTTCAAATGGATCTGTTAGAGCCTCTGGATAGAGACCTAACTCGTCCATTCCCAATGTTAAGCTGGCCTGAGAGGGGCCCCAGGGGTCTCCTAGTACCATTCTCGTGCCTGCTTAAGTTGTCCCTAGTTAGCTGGCTAACTACTTCTGGACCTTTGTCTGCCTCGTCCTCAGATGGCTCTAGATCCTCATCCTCCTCTTCACCTTCTGCGGAGAGGTGGATAAGGTCAGGGTCACCCAAGGTTCCCTCTAGGGGAGGCATGTTCCCCTCTGGATGAGAAGGGTCTGTGTTACCAGCCCTCCTAGCATCATAAGTCTCTAAGAGACCAATCAGGAAAGGAATGGTAGGGTTTGCACCCTGTTTTAGCTTCCTGGATGTACAGATTTGTCTCATCTCTTGGAAGCTAAGTGCAGCATATCTGGACATGACCTGTGGAGGGTCGCCTGACACAAGGGGAGACTCAGAGTTTCCTCCTTTGTCTGACATGCTGCTTCTAGTGTGGTGTAAGTGATGCACCTACCTACACTATATGTTTACCTACTGATCCCTTGCTAAGAGTTGTAGCCAAGGTGTGCTAAGCCTTGAGCAGCTACAACAGCTGGTTCAGTAGAACTCAGAGTATTCTAAGCTAAGTTATATGTACCTGGAGTACTTATGCGATCTTTCACAAGATATTCTTAGGATACGTGTGGTAAAACAACAGCAAGCTCAAATCCCAACCGCTACTCACCAATGTGAGAAGTTGGCCTGATATTCAGTGCTCACTATTCTAGTGATCACTATGCATTAGTCCAAACGACCCTTATGGTGATTGGTTGTAAGTCAACCTTAGACCAGCTATCCTAGTAGCGTGGATACGAGCAGTCTTCGGGCTAAACTCTAGAGGGCGTGTTAAGCCAGCTGTTATACCATCACATATACCCCTTGAACACCAAGTGAAAGGACACCACACAAGTGTTATGAAAATAAACAGTGTATTTATTTAAGTCACAACAGCCCTGTACTCTTTATGAGGACAGGGTACTAAGCACACAACAAAACTCTTGGGAAAATACTTCAAGTGCACAAATTACACAAATGCCCGAGGGGCACGGAAAGTGAGTGTTCTCGGGTGAACCCGATAAGGTAAGTCGGAAACGACAGTGACTCTGGACCCTGAGATAATGAGGCTATGCTGGGGCACCGAAATGCCGAAGGTACCTAGCCCAGGGGCTGCGGCTGCATAGGTCTTTACAGGCGTCTGGAATCCTCGCTGACGAACCAGGAGCCTGAAGGAAGGAGTTGCTGGCAGGCGACCAGTGAAGAGAGTTCAAAGAGATCCAAGCCTGGATCGAAGATGGATGACACCTGAAAGCAGAGGGGACCAAGTTCGTAACTACTAGCCAGTAGTCAGAGGGCACCAGGCGGGCACCGGATGGTAGTCACCTCGACTAGGTGAGTGGGCGACGCTAGGCTCTGCAGTCTCACGTCCCAGGAGGCGTTGTCGGCGACCAGGATGGAGGTGCGAGCTGTCCCACGATGGTTGATGCTGTCGGCGTCGCTGGGCCCAGGATTGGGGCAACAAGTCTTGGCAAATTCAGGCCCACGTGGTGGACCTAAAATGGCATCTTGAGTGGACCAGGAGGGTCCGGGGTGCTCCTCTTTTTAGAAGGGAGCAAGGGCTAGTCTGGAGCAACCAGACCAGCAGCGTTGTTATCGTCGGGTGTCGTCGAGAAGGCCACAAGCCAGCGGGCTAGTAGCCGGACAACGTGTTGAGCAGCAAAAAGCAGAAGGGCCCCACGCAGATCGTGGAGATGCTGGGAGGCTGGACTTCGGTGCTGGAGCTGCTCAGGGTCGGGGCTTCTCGGACCCCAAAGCACTCACCAGAGGATCCCTCGGCGGTCGTGCTGGATAGAAGTCGTGCAGTTCTGATGATGGCCGGTCCCTCAAGGTCTCGTCACACCCACGGATCTCAGCTGAGCTGACGATGTGGGTAGAGGTCAGAGGTGCCAGGGAAGCCGGTTCTCGTCGAGCTGGGCAGTCGGATTCCTGAGGAAGGACGTGCAGCAAACCGCAGAGTTCTTAGATGGTGCCTGCGGATGCAGGGTGACTACTCCTTAGCCACAAGGGAGAAATCTTTAGAAGAGTCAAGAGTTCCTTTCGTAGAAAGTAGTTTCTTGATTCAAAGATGATCTAATTTGGAAGGGTCCCCGCTCCTGCCTTTATCCTAAAGAAAGGGGTGGGTACGCGACTAGGTCCTGCCCTAGGGGTGGGACCAGGAAGGGGGGTGGTTACACCCCTCTCCCATGCCGGACTTTCCCCAGGCCAGGGGCTGGTGTGCCCCTGGAACTGGTTCTAGCCGGCAGATGCGTAGCGAGCACCGGGGTGCCACTCCGCAGTCACCTTCCTGTAAAGCCCTGCCTACCCAGGATACACAAAACCCTGTCTGGGATGGTGCAAGCACCGCCCCGGACAGGAAACCCTTTGTCCAAGCTCTCCTCGCTGGAAGGACTCCCAGCAGCAGGAGGTCAGACTCGTGTCTGTGGTGGCAGCATCCATTTTGTGGAGCTGAGGCTTCAGTTAACTTTAACCGGGGTTCACAGTTACGTACATATCGTGTCCCTCTAGAAGGGTGGAACGCTAACCCCGTTGCCAGCATTGGCGAGGGGTTAGTATCCCAAATTGTATGACACCTTACTCAACATGTTTTGATAAAGCGATACCAAAGATAGCATTTAACCACGAGGGTTATAATGCGCTTAAGAGTATATGGTACGCGTTATCATGGAACAGCTATTGGGACTTGGTTCCGCAAGCTGCAAACGGGCTCAGCTCATGCCAGAGCACCATTTCACACGATTCCAAGCACTCTGCCTTCAGGAGTGTCAAGGCCTGCCATAGGAGTGACTGATAGGAATCCGTGTGTCCATTTTGAGGTTAGATATAGGTATACTATATCTAAAGCGAAGGGTGATTACACCACCTCGCCCCAGCTGTTGTGCATCCAGTTGTGTCAGATTTAGATGGCCATCCAGGGGTGGCACAATGCATGCTTCAGCCCCTGGTAGGCCCTGGGTACACCGATGCCCTGAGTTACAGGGTCTGATAAGGTGGCCCAGTTCCAATTGGATAATGCACCTAAGGTGCACATGTCAATTTAGTGAGGGAAAGCTAGGCTGTGGGTCTGATTGGCAGGCCCACAGCCAGAGAAAGTCATAAACCAGTGAAACAAAAGCAAAAAATCTGAGTGATCATAGGATTGCAGACCCTACTCTCCTACACCGCCCCTGACAGGAAACCCTTTGTCCGAGCTCTCCTCGCTGGAAGGACTCCCAGCAGCAGGAGGTCAGACTTGTGTCTGTGGTGGCAGCATCCATTTTGTGATGCTGAGGCTCGAGTTAACTTTAACCGGGGTGTGAGAAGTTGGCCTGATATGCAGTGCTCACTATTCTAGTGATCACTATGTATCAGTCCAAACAACCCTTATGGTGATTTGTTGTAAGTTAACCTTATAGACCAGCTATCCTAGTAGCGTGGATACGAGCAGTCTTCGGGCTAAACTCTAGAGGGTGTGTTAAGCCAGCTGTTATACCATCACATATACCCCTTGAACACCAAGTGAAAGGACACCACACAAGTGTTATGAAAATAAACAGTGTATTTATTTAGATCACAACAGCCCTGTACTCTTTATGAGGACAGGGTACTAAGCACACAACAAAACTCTTACGAAAATACTTTAAGTTGCACAATTTACACAAATGCCCGAGGGGCACGGAAAACCATATACTATGGAAGTGGAATGCGAAATTACTAGCAGGTAAGTACTGTACTAATAGGCTTTGGAATCGCTAGGACTATGTTACTGAACCTTCAGATTACTACTAGGAGGCCTAGGGGACTCGGGTGCAGAGTGTGCACTCTCACGCGGGATGCGGGACAAAGTCTATGGGAGCTAGTAAAGACAAAGTTAGTGTTCGCGGGCAAACCCGATAAGGTAGATCGAAAACCACAGTGGATCCTGACCCTTGGATAGGGAGGCTATGCTGGGGCACCGAAATGCCGAAGTTACCTAGCCCAGGGGCTGCAGCTGCATAGGTCTCAAAAGACGTCGGGAATCCTCGTAGACGAACCAGGAGCCTGAAGAAAAGGAGTTGCTGGCAGGCGACCAGTGAAGATTGTTCGAGTGATCCAAGCCTGGATCGAAGATGGATGACACCTGAAAGCAGAGGGGACCAAGTTTGTGACTACTAGCCAGTAGTCAGGTGGCACCAGGAGGGCACCGGATGGTAGTCACCTCGACTAGGTGAGTGGGCGACGCTGGGCTCTGCAGTCTCACGGACCAGGAGGAGTTGTCGGCGACCAGGATGGAGGTGCGAGCTGTCCCACGATGGATGATGCTGTCGACGTCGCTGGACCCAGGATTGGGGCAACAAGTCTTGGCAAATTCAAGCCCACGCGGTGGACCTAAAATGGCGTCTGAAGTGGACCAGGAGGGTCCGGGGTGCTCCTCTTTTGGAAGGGAGCAAGGGCCAGTCTGAAGCAACCAGACCAGCAGCAGTGATGTTGTCGGGTGTCGTTCAGAAGGCCACAAGCCAGCGGGCTAGTAGCCAAACAACGCGGTGAGCAGCAAAAAGCAGAAGGGCCCCACGCAGATCGTGGAGATGCTGGGAGGCTGGACTTCGGTGCTGGAGCTGCTCAGGGTCGGGGCTTCTCGGACCCCAAAGCACTCACCAGAGGATCCCTCGGCGGTTGTGCTGGATAGAAGTCATGCAGTTCTGATGATGGCCGATCCCTCGAGGTCTCGTCGCACCTACGGTTCTCAGCTTAGCTGTAGAGGTAGGTAGAGGTCAGAGGTGCCAGGGAAGCCGGGTCTTGTCGAGCTGGTCAGTCGGATTCCAGAGGAAGGACGTGCAGCAAACCGCAGAGTTCTTAGATGGTGCCTGCGGATGCAGGGTGACTACTCCCTAGCCACAAGGGAGAAATCTTGAGAAGAAGTCGAGAGTTCCTTTCGTAGAAAGTAGTTTCTTGATTCAAAGATGATCTAATTTGGAAGGGTCCCCGCTCCTGCCTTTATCCTAAAGAAAGGGGTGGGTACGCGACTAGGTCCTGCCCTAGAGGTGGGACCAGGAAGGGAGGTGGTTACACCCCTCTCCCATGCCGGACTTTCCCCAGGCCAGGGGCTGGTGTGCCCCTGGAACTGGTTCTAGCCGGCAGATGCGTAGTGAGCACCGGGGTGCCACTCTGCAGTCACCTTCCTGTAAAGCCCTGCCTACCCAGGATACACAAAACCCTGTCTGGGATGGTGCTAGCACCGCCCCTGACAGGAAACCCTTTGTCCAAGCTCTCCTAGCTGGAAGGACTCCCAGCAGCAGGAGGTCAGACTCGTGTCTGTGGTGGCAGCATCCATTTTGTGGAGCTGAGGCTTCAGTTAACTTTAACCGGGGTTCACAGTTACATACATGTCGTGTCCCTCTAGAAGGGTGGAATGCTAACCCCGTCGCCAGAACTGGCGAGGGGTTAGTATTCCAATTCGTATGACACCTTACTCGACATGTTTTGATAAAGCAATACCAGAGATAGCATTTAACCGCGAGGATTATAATGCACTTAAGAGTATATGGTATGCGTTATCATGGAACAGCTATTAGGACTTGGTTCCGCAGGCTGCAAACGGGCTCAGCTCATGCCAGAGCACCATCTCACACGATTCCATGCACTCTGCCTTCAGGATTGTCAAGGCCTGCCATAGGAGTGACTGATAGGAATCTGTGTGTCCATTTTTAGGGTTAGATATAGGTATGCTATATCTAAAGCAAAGGGTGATTACACCACCTTGCCCCAGCTGTCGTGCAGCCAGTTGTGTCAGATTTAGATGGCCATCCATGGGTGGCATAATACATGCTTCAGCCCCTGGTAGGCCCTCGGTACACCTATGCCCTGAGTTACAGGGTCTGATAAGGTGGCCCAGTACCAATTGGAAATGTACCTAAGGTACATGGAATCCATTTTAGAGAGAGAGCAGTAGGCCTGGGGTCCTGATTGGCAGGGCCCCAGGTCAACTAAGTCGTAAAACCAGCAAAACACCAGGCAAAAAGTTGGGGGCAACCATAGTCAGGTATCCACCTTCCTACACAACCCCCCCCCCCCAAACGAAAGGAGATAAGGCTATCCTTGACCAGGTAAGCCTATATTGCCTGAGTGGCCATATGAGGTGGTACATGCACTGGCATGGTTACCCCCTGTATCAAGGTCCACTAAGCAACCCCTCACCTTAAGGGTATCTGAGGGTCTCCACCATAGGGAATCACTACCTGTGGTGTGCTTTGGCAAAGTAAAAGGCTGGTGTGGGAATGGAGTACTGAAGTGAGACTCCACTACTGTTGGGCTCAACTTCCTCCAATCACTATCCATCATACGTGCCTTTCTTTCCAGTACTGAGTTGCTATGAGCTCTCAGGGTCAACCTCTGGCTACCTAAAGCTGGAGGCTGAGTCCCTCTGTTTGGCTTACTGGAGGGACAGGTCATGTTTGGGGTTTTTAGGCCTCAGGTTTGGCTGTGCTCAGCAGTGTCCAGCTGTGGGAGTTCCCTAACTAAGCTTAAGGGGGATCCCTCAGGAGTGTGTTTTATTTTCACTTGGCTAGGACTACTAGCTTCAGTGATCCTAATCTGCTGATTGGGGATTTTTGGACAGGGGGCCCTTTGGGGTCCACCACTGGCCTTCCTGACCTCTACAGCCCTGGGCTGACTGAGGCAGGGTAGAGAGGTGCAGGCTACCTGCTCCAGACTGGGTCCCACCTGGGAAGGGTCCACTGCCATCAGGGGCTCTGCCAGGCTAGGCCTGACTACCTCTGGGGCAGTTCCTTCACCAGGGGTAGAGTCAGTTCCCTGAGGAGGCTGGCTCTCACCTAGTGTCTGGGAGGGGGAAGACTTTTCTTCCTCATCAATGCTCTCTGTTTGGGTGGAGTGATCCATTGTTTCAGGCTTCACAACCCCACTATCTGTCTGAGTAGAGGCTGAGACCATTTCAACCTTGCCAACCTTTTCAGGAGGGCACTCAGTCTGTGTTTGGGCTGTGACTGCCACAGCCCTCCTATCCTGTTCAGGAAAGTATGTCTGAGCCTGGGCAGTGGCTACCACTGCTCCCCCAACCTTTTCAGGGAGGACTGGTGCTTGGACTGGGGCTGTAGCTATTACTGCCCCACTAACCTTTCTGGGTCGGCCTATCATCCTGGAGTGAGTTTCTTGCTCCACCTCAGCCCATGCTGAGAGTTCCAGGTCATTCCCCAGTAAGCAATCTACAGGTAGATTATCTGTCACTGCCACTCTCATGAGCCCTGTGACATTACCCCAACTGAGCTCGACTACTGCCATGGGATGCCTTCTTTTCACTCCATGAACGTCTGTCACCTGATAAAGGAAACCAGGGGTCAGTTGAGCAGAGGGGGCCAGATGGTCAATCACCATGGTGATGCTGGTCCTGTGTCTCTGTATGCCTCAACTTTCTGACCATTGATAAAGGGCTCTTGTCTATACTTTCCCAAAATGTGGGAACCAGTAGTAAAGTTGGCAAACCCCGTGCAGTCTCACAGACAAGAGTGTTGTTAGGGGACCTGGCTAGGCCATAGTCCTCCTGGTTTCCCAAAGTAATGTCCGCCACATTCTTAGGGGCACTCCCACTACCTGGGGGATTACCACTAGTGGTAACAGGAGGTCTGGGAGTATTACCTGGGGGTATGTTCTCCTTATTGTTGTTGGCCTTGGGACAACTGCTGTCACTTTTGTAATGGCCTACCTGTTTGCAGATATGACAATAAGGTTTCTTTTGGGTTTTGGGAGAAGTTTGGGACCCACCCTTTTCAGAGGAATTTTGGGGCCCTGTGGTTTGATCAGAAGATTTATTCCCACCCTTCTATTGAGGCTTGGTTGATTCCTTCTTTTGGTCACCACCCTGGTTCTTAGGCCTGACCCTGGTTCTGACCCATTTGTCTGCCCTCTTACCCAATTCTTGTGGAGAGGTCAGATCAGAGTCTACAAGGTGTTGGTGTAATAACTGGTTCTGACAATTACTTAAGATTTGCTCTCTCATAATTAGATTGTACAATCCTTTAAAATCAGTAACCTTACTTCCCAGTAGCCAGCCTTCAAAAGCCTTAGTGGCACAATCAACTAAGTCAGTCCAATCCTGAGACTGAGTTTTCTGGGTATCTCTGAACATCAACCTGTACTGTTCAGTGGTTAAACCAAACCCATCAACCAGTGTATTCTTCAGGACTTGGTAATTATTAGCATCCTCAGCTCTAGTAGTGAGGAGCTTATCTCTACCTTTGCCTTCAAAGGAGAGCCACAAGATAGCTGCCCACTGACTCTGGGGGACACACTGTACTGTGCAAGCCCTCTCCAAAGCAGTCATCCATTTGTGGATATCATCCCCTTGTTTAAAGGGGGGCACTATCTTACTCAGGTGTCTAGTGTCTAAACTCCTGTTTTCTCTTGGGAGAATGCTGCCACCAGTGGGGTTTGTCCCACTCAATTCTTGCTCTCTAGCAAAGGCAAGTCTCTCTTTGGCCAGGGCAAGTTTTTCCCTTTCAATCCTCAGATTGACTTCCCTCACTTTGGCTTCATACACACTAACTCGTCCATTCCCAATGTTAAGCTGGCCTGAGAGGGGCCCCAGGGGTCTCATAGTACCATTCTCGTGCCTGCTTAAGTTGTCCCTAGTTAGCTGGCTAACTACTTCTGGACCTTTGTCTGCCTCGTCCTCAGATGGCTCTAGATCCTCATCCTCCTCTTCACCTTCTGCAGAGAGATGGATAAGGTCAGGGTCACCTAAGGTTCCCTCTAGGGGAGGCATGGTCCCATCTGGATTAGAAGGGTCTGGGTTACCAGCCCTCCTGGCATCATAAGTCTCTAAGAGACCAATCAGGAATGGGATTGTAGGGGGGGGCGTGGCTTGGCGCCCGGCGAGGACGGCGGCTCTGATGTGAGCGCTCCGGGTCGGCAGGGGTTTTCGCTGTTTTTTTTAGCTCTCCTGCGCCTGCAAGGCAGGTTTTCCCCGACCGGAGGCCACAGACAACAACGTGCTTCTCGATGCGGCACCACCCGAGCAGCGGAATGGCCATTTCTGCCAACTTTGTAGCGGACGCGGCTGAGTGATAGTCGCGTCCGCCATTTTGAATCCTGTCAGCGCGACTTGCGGCGCACCCGCTTGAAGATTATGCGAGCCTGCCACAGAGTCCTACGTGTCACCAGCTGCTCCCGGTGAGACATATTCTTCATCTCTACATCACCGCTGCATGCATTTCACATAAGCCGCTTTTAAGCGAATTTAAGCGAGTTTCACTCGCGTTTTCATGACCTTGGCGGCCATTTTGGGCTATTGGACTTCCTCTTCCCTCAGATACCCTGCCGGTACACGCAGTTTCAGTCAACTCTCTGCTAAAAGCGTTACTTTTTCTCAAGCTTACATATTTAAGACTATCTACAACTTGGGGCAGTTTTGTGCACTGTTTTTGCACGCTCTCCTTTACCTGCTCTCCTTGCATTCATAATATCTTCTCCCTGACGGACCTCTTCTGCTTCACAATGTGCCACTTATCTACATTTTAACGCCATGGTGTTTCTTTGCTCTCATCATCAATGTGTTAACTCCTCCAAATAGCGAATTGATCGCTGCTCCACTCATCTTCCTGACTTCCTGGCATTCTTGAATTCTGCGCAGTTTTCCTTCTTCAGTCAAGAGCTCCTGCGCATACTTTTATATGTCTCTGGGCACGCAGTAAATACTACTGAACTTTATTTCTCCTTACCAACAACTCTTTTTTGCTTTTTTTTATGGAAAGAAGGGCAATTCCTCGCACCCCCAAAACTCCACGTCGTGTCTTCATTAAAAACTCAAAAGTCTTCTCTGCATTGGCGCACCTCGAGGCCTCTCAGGCGCTCGTTACTCAGATGTCGCAGTCTAACACGGAGCGGCCTGTCCAGCCTCCAGGGAAAGTCACGACGAAACGCCTTAAAAAAGATCCTCCATCGCCAACAGGATCCACATCGGCTGTCTCCATGGAGCTGTTATTGGAAGAGATCCGTGCCCTCAGACCCTTCATGGAAGAAACTAATTCTAAGTTGCAGGTTCTTACTGACAACTGGTCTCAGATGGATGCCAGAGTGACTACAGTGGAACATTCTCTAACTTCTCTCCAAGAGTCATCCTCCAAGGTATCACATATGCAGTCTCAGATTTCCTCTCTTCAAAAGCAAGTTGAAGAATTGGAGAACCTAAACAGACGCAACAATCTTCGTCTCTATGGCCTGGCGGAGAATTGTGAGGGGACTGATCCCATTGCCTTTTTCAAATCATTCTTACCCAAGCTTCTCCATTTGCCTGAGGATACCACATCCAGCGTGCACGTAGGCTGGGTCGTCTCCCTTCTACTTCTTCTCCTTCTTCACGGCCAAGAGGTGTCATCATGTACTTCTTAGAATATACTGACCTTCCCAAAGTCATCTCAGCGGCTCGTGCCTCACCTCGTCTCCAATGGTCAGGTTCCAATCTCTTCTTTGCGCAGGATTACGCCAAAACCACAGCCAACCGTCGCAAAGCCTTTTTGGACATGCGCCCAGAGCTTCGCGCAATTGGAGCCAGATATGGCCTTTTTCATCCTTGCCTATTCAGAGTTACTCACAACAACAAGACAAAGACCTACGAGGATCCTGTTCGTCTCCTCACTTTTTGAACGCTACACAGACGCCTGATATGGACTTATCTGGTTCTTCATCAGCTTTTCCTCCATGAATCTTGCATGATGTGGCTTTTTGTTCTACTCAATCTGCATGTTTGATGTTTGTTGCTGGCTGTTTAACTGTTTGCCCTTGATGGGTTTTCCAGCGCCTTCAGTTTCTATGTTCCTTTTTTGATTCTTTCCCATCTCCCATACATCCCTGTTAGATGGATATGTAATTCTCACTAGTGTTTTTTGTATATTTTTCGTCATTCACCATTGTTCTGTTTCCTCCTTTTTTTACTCATGTTATTCCTTTTTCTTTTTCTTCCTTGCAGGTTTCACGATTTGTATTGCGTTTTCCCCTCGACTTGCTGGTTCGCTTACATTGGATGCTCTGCCTCCTCTAGTTGGCGCTCCCCCCTCACTCCTCTCTCCTCGTCTCCTATCCCTGGTGATCATCCCTCCTCCTCTTTTGTCCTCCGTAAGTATGTTTTCCCTTTTCTCCCTGATGTTCGCTTCCCTTTTTGTATCTTTTTTTCTCTCATCCTCCGTAGTTTTCCTTGTTCTACAGGTGTCTTCCTCTTTTGTTTTTCGACAGCTCTTCTGCTATACATTCTCTCCTATCACTCTCTCTATTCCCTGGACTACCTTCTTATGTTTTTTAAACCTACAGATCTCAACTATCACTTTCCTACTCTTTCTCCCTTTTCCTCATTCTCCTTTTCAACCTCATATTGTAGTGACTTTTATAGACTTTCACATTCTTTTTGATTTTTCTCCCCCTCTGGGTTTTTCTCACATCTTTTTTCTTCATGTTCATATTTTCCTCCTTATCTATATGATATGTCTCTGAAAGTAATTATATGGAATGTTAAGGGCATTAATTCTCCCATCAAATGACAGAGAATTCTATCTCACCTTGCACGTTTAAATGTGGATATTGCTTTTTTACAAGAAACTCACCTATCTGCTGAAGAATCTTTTTTTTTTTTTTTTATTTGTTTTTATTGCAGAATTAGGAACCACAGCTTATAATTACTCAACCAGTCCACTCATGGTGTCCCCCCGCATCAATCGTGAAAGCGTATAGCATACACAGCCATTCAGCCCGCATCCCGGAGGCCGGGCGGCGCAGTGTTGCTGAAGAATCTGTTAAACTAAAGAGAGGTTGGGTGGGTGATGTTTACTACTCTCCTGGGGATGGTAAACGCAATGGTGTGGCCATTCTATGTCATAAAGCTCTTTCTCACTCCTTGCTCGCTCAGGAATCGGATGCTGATGGCCGTTGGACGTATGCTAGGCTCTCAATCAAGAATGTTCCAATTTCTCTTCTAAATGTTTATGCCCCTACTACTGGGGATCCTACTTTTTGGCATTCATTTTCCCAGCACATTACCAGATTTATTGATGACAATTTTATTTTAGCAGGTGACTGCAATCAGCCCCTAGACCCCTTTTTGGACAGAAATTCCAAGGCACACTTCGTTCCTAATAAGTCACATAAATCCTTCTCTCAAACCATCTCTCAGCATAAACTTACTGACGTTTGGCGTTTGTGTAACCCAGAACTTCAGGAATTTACTTTTTACTCTCCATGCCATCACCCCCAATCCCGGATTGATTACATTTTTGTGACCCACAACATTGTTCAAACTCTCACCCATGCTGAAATTGGTCCGATTTTACTTTCTGACCATGCCCCCACTTTAGTTCAATTGGACATTTTACCCAAATCAGTTGGTCCTAAACGTTGGCGTTTTAACAATTCTCTTCTCTTAGATCCTAAATTTACCACCTCCTTCACTACCTTCTCAGATGAATTTTTCTCCTTGAATGACAATTCCCCCGTCCCCAAGCATACCATTTGGGACGCCTTTAAGGCAGCAGCGAGAGACTTTATAATTGGCTTTGTTGCAAAAAAACGGAAAGCTGCTCGCAACTTCACAAAGGCTATCCTTCTGGATATTAAGAAATTGGAGCATTCTTATTTTACTTCCCATTCACAGGAGAGTCTCACCGCCTTGATTAATGCTAAAATGAAATTCAACAAAAAATCCACGGATGATGCATCCTTGTATCTATTGAAATCAAGTGCCAAGTTCTATGGGGGCAAAAATAAGGCTGGTAAGATATTAGCTAATTATCTCAAAGTTAAGCAAAATAAGTTGAATATTGAATCAGTCTACGACGCTACCTCCACTCTCAAACACACTGACGCAGATATTCTCACTGAATTTTCCACCTTCTACAAAACCCTATACTCTTCTGAAACCCAGCCCTCTTCCCAATCCTTAGACAATTTTTTCTCTACTATTCAAAAACCAACCCACTTCCCACTTGACCTTTCTCACTTAGAGCTTGACATATCCCAACAAGAATTGCTCAAAGCACTTCAAACTCTCCAAAAAGATAAGGCTCCTGGGCCAGACGGCTTCACTGTAGAATTTTTTCTTCACTTTTCAAAGCTTCTCATCCCAAGGCTCCATTCCCTTATTGGCACTTTCCTCACCTTGGGTTCCTCCTCAGGCTCTTTTTCAGATGCACATATATGCCTCATACCCAAGGAGGGGAAAGATCCTCAACATTGCAAAAATTACAGACCAATTTCTTTGGTTAATATTGATTATAAAATATTTGCGAAGTCTCTCGCACCGCGTCTCGATCTTCTTCTCCCAGATCTTTTGGGTGAGGAACAGTCGGGCTTTGTTAAAGGCCGCTTTATAACTGATAACACCAGACTTCTCTTTAATATTCTCTCTAAATCTCGCCTTTTACCCCACCCCCTCGCGGCCATTGCCCTGGACGCTGAAAAAGCGTTTGATAGGGTTGAATGGACCTATCTCTTTCATACGCTTCGTTGGTTTGGTTTTGGTCCTGTTTTCATATCTCTAATTTCCTTACTTTATTCTAACCCGCGTGCAGCGGTTTGTGCCAATGGTCAAATATCCTCTTTTTTTAATCTACAAAGAGGTGTTCGTCAGGGATGCCCCCTGTCTCCCTTTCTCTTTAATTTGGCCTTAGAACCTTTCCTTTCTAAACTTCGTCAAAACCCCTCCATTCAAGGTTTCCAATTATCAGACTCCCACATCAAATTAGCCGCATATGCGGATGACATCCTTCTCTTTGTTTCCAATCCCACTGTTTCGATTCCCGCCTTAATCACTGAAGTCCGCGCCTATTCCCAAATATCTGGATATAAGCTTAACAATGATAAATGTGAGATCCTCCCCTTAACCAAATTTACATTTAAACCTGATTTTGCCACATCTAACTTCACATGGAAACCCTCTAATATTAAATACCTTGGGCTGCACATCACTCCCACCATTCCAGATACTGTTTCCCTTTGTATGTCCAAATGCATTAACAAATTAGCGGATCTCACGTCCAAATGGGTACACAGTCAAAATATCGAGTTGTAAATATCGACCTACCATAATATCGAGTCTGAAATATCGAAGGTGCATAATATCGAAGGCAAGAATATCGTAGGACAGAATATCGACCCAAGGTAAGTAATATCGAAATACTTAATATCGATGTAAGTAATATCGAAGTAAGTAATATCGATAGCATATATATCGATGTTACTAATTTCGATGACACTAATATCGATATTTGTATTATTGGATAGTTTTTTATTATGTATGTGTTATATGTTTAATTTAACTATTTAAAATAATTACTATTATATGTGTATAAATTTTATTTAATAATAAATAATTTTATAAGTAACTTTTATGTTTTTGTACCGGAGCGGGTTGTGGGTTTATAGGGGAATAGGGTGGGAAGTAATTTAATTATGGTAAATTGTTTTGTAATTAGTAGGATTTATTAATAAATTATAACTAATTGGTAATTATGTGAAAATAATAGGAAAATAATTTTAATTAATTTATTAATTGATATATATGTTCTGTAGCGGGTTGTGGGTTTATAGGGGAATAGGGTGGGAAGTAATTTAATTATGGTAATTTGATTAATAATTAGTAGGATTAATTAATTAATTATAATTAATTGCTAATTAATATTGATTAATTGGGAAAAAAATTAATTGATTAATTGATATATATTTTCTGTAGCGGGATGTGGATTTATAGGGGAATGGGGTGGGGAGTATATTAATAATAATTAATTAATTAATATATCTATACTACTATTATAAAGAGAGAACTTGCACCTTTTGGCCAGGTAAACTCGGGAACCACAGCACCAATCACAACACCCAATACAGCGTTGGAAAGGGCAGTTGCAGCAGAAGGACATAGGCTATGCAGACGCCCACCATATACATTTAAAATGTAAAAGAACTGTGCCAGCAAAGTAGTCCCTTGTGGGCGTGTCTGGATTGTGCTGTGGGTGTGTGCTGGGGGCGTGACAATCGCTGGGGGCATTCCGTCACGAGTGTTGTTTTTTCTTCCCAGGTTCTATACATTCCTGCTCCCTTTAAATAGTAATTCAGTGGAGGTCCCATTCTCTTAGAACCACCCCAAGCACAGTTATGGGCAAAAATACAACTAAAAGGCCCTGCAAAGCATTATGGGATAAGCTTAGCATAATTTTTAGTATTCATGAAAGGGTTTCAATGTTTTTGAATTTTACTCATCAGGGACATCTTGGGAGGACGAGGTGAACTGCAGCTTGATGTATAATATTTTAAATGCTATTGCATTTGCCTCATCAGGGACATCTAGGGACGGCAAGGTGAACTGCAGCTTGATATATAATATTTTAAATGCTATTGCATTTGCATCATCAGGGACATCTAGGGACATGAGGTGAACTGCAGCTTGATGTGTAATATTTTAAATGCTATTGCATTTGCCTCATCAGGGACATCTAGGGACCATGAGGTGAACTGCAGCTTGATGTATAATATTTTAAATGCTATTGCATTTGCCTCTTGGGGACAACTGGGGAGAACGAGGTGGACTGCAGCTCTTTTTTTTTTTTTTTTTTTAATTTTTAAAACCTTTATTGTAATAAGGCACACAGCTATTCAGCCTAACATCCCAGAGGCAAGGCAGCAAGGTATCAGAACGGTCATAGTGCCAAGCGATTCATGTCAGAACAATGCAGGTTGTTTTTTATTTATATACACACAGAAACGTGAACAGAAGCGCCCGGAGGCGCAGAAAAGGCAATGGAAGGAAAAAGAACCATGAGTCAGTAGGAGGCGGCAGAGGCTAGAGAAGTTGTAGAAAAGAATTAAAACAG
This sequence comes from Lissotriton vulgaris, assembly GCF_964263255.1. Classification (NCBI taxonomy): domain Eukaryota; kingdom Metazoa; phylum Chordata; class Amphibia; order Caudata; family Salamandridae; genus Lissotriton; species Lissotriton vulgaris. The sequence goes on from NW_028251699.1 coordinate 30,625, forward strand.
GATGCGGAAAAAGAAGGGGGGAGGAGGGAAGAACAGGAGAATCAGAACAAGAGTAGCATAGCTGTTGTCAACGTCTATGGCGATAAGCGTCCATCACGGGGCACCGGTTCAGGTGGTAGACACAAATCACCTCTGTAGGCGTTCCAAGCTCCCCACACCTTATTCCATGTCTGAGGTCGCCCCCTGGCAGTGTACACAGTCTTTTCACGCAACATGCACCAATCCATGTTGGCCTTCCATTGCACCACCAGGGGGGCCACGTTAGATCCCCATTTCTGCGCTATGTCCCGTTTAGCAACCATATTGCCCAGTGTAGCCCATCGGGTCTGCGCCGTGTTGTAGTCATTTGGCTCCCAGACATTGAGGAGGCACCTACGCGCCTCTGCAGCTAATTCCACTCCAGTCACCTCCCGCATCACTCTATGGACCCTCTCCCAGTAAGGGGCAATAACCGGACACTCCCACAATATATGCAGAAAAGTGGCAAGGGCTCCGCAGCCACGACGACAAAGGCCATCTGGCGAGAAGCCCAAATGCACAAGCCTGGGGCCGGTAACGTACACTCGGTGAAGGATTTTGAACTGGACCAGCCGCAGACGTGAGGAAATGGCGACCTCCTTGGGGGAGGACACAGCACTCTGCCAGTCCTCATCGTCCAATTCTAGCCCATCGGCCACCCACTGCTCCCGCAAGCGCTGGAGGAGGTCCACCTGAACGTTTATCAGCTTTTTGTAGGACAGAGAGATGGCGCTGTCCGGCATATGCCCGTCCAGCACTCTGTCCTCCAAGGGAGAGCTCTCGGGGATGACACCCTCCACCGGTCTGGCGGCAGCTATTGCGTGTTGCAGCTGGGCGTAGCGGAAGAACTCCGTCCCACTCAATTTATACTCCGCCTGCAGCTGCGGGAAAGTCTTGATCTCCCCCCTGGAAAGCATGTCCTCAACCCTCGAGATCCCTATGAGGTCCCACCTGTCAAAGCCCTTGGTGTGCCAGAGCTTGCCCAAAACATCGGAATCAAAGAGAGGGGTGAATTTCGTCAGTCTGCCCTGCCAGCCCTGTATCTTATTAACCGTTCGCCACGCGTGGACCGCCGCCTTGGTCGGGCCCGTGAGGTCCCGATCAAAGGATCTAGAATAGAGGGCGCGATAGTAATTGCCCCCGTGCAAGATCCATCGGTCCATGGCATAGCCAGGGCTGTCCACGGGACCGTAAAAACCATGATTGATAGCGGTAAGTTGAGAGGCCCAGTAGTACCTCCGCACGTCTGGTAACGCAATGCCCCCGTCATACCATGGCATGGTAAGCTTCTGGACAGCGACACGAGGTCGACCATCCCAAAGAAGGGCACGCTGCAGACTCTCAACCTCCCTGAAGTAGCGGGCCGGAACAAGGTCCTGAGTATTCTGCAAGGCATACAGAAACCTGGGCAGGGATATCATTTTAAATAACGCCGCACGGCCCAGTAGCGAGAGAGGGAGTTTACGCCAACTCTCCACATCCCTCCGCAGTCGGTGGAGCGGGGGGAGTAAGTTGTGGTCATACCTTGCCTTAGGGTTGTGCGAGATGTAAATCCCCAAGTACTTAAAGCCTTGTCCGGCCAGTTGTATGTTGCAACCTCTGGGGAGGCGCGGCGTGTCACCCTTGAGGATGTAAAGGGAGGATTTGGCCCAGTTAATAATCAGGCCGGAGTAGCGTCCGAACATCCTGAGCACATCACACGCCACAATAAGCGACTTGCAAGGGGAGGTGAGGTAGAGCAGGATGTCGTCTGCGTACAGGGAGACCCTGTCCTCAAAGCCCGGGGACCAGGAGATCCCATGCAAGTCAGGGTGCGAGCGCAGCATCGCCGCAAGAGGCTCTAGAGCCAGCGCAAACAGGAGCGGAGACAAGGGACAGCCCTGTCTGGTGCCGCGTTGAAGCGCAAAGGGAGCAGACAAGCGACCGTTAACCGTGACAGCAGCCAGAGGGTTAGCATAAAGGAGTTGCACCCAGCCCAGGAAACCCGGTCCAAACCCAAGTTTCGTCAGCACCGCCCACAAATAGTTCCATTCCAGGGAATCAAAGGCCATCGTGGCATCAAGGGAGGCCAGTACCGCTGGTTCCGTAATGGCGTGAACCCTGGCCATTACCCCGTGCAGGCGTCTCAGGTTAAGGGCAGTATTGCGGCGGGGAATAAAACCGGACTGGTCCGGGTGCACCAGGTCGCTTATAACCCCGATCAGCCGATTAGCCAGCAGTTTGGCCAGGATCTTGGGTTCAGCATTGAGGAGAGAGATGGGGCGGTAGGACCTACAAACATCACGCGGCTTGCCATCCTTATGGATAACCACTATAGTGGCCAGTCGCTGGTCCAGGGGAAAGACACCATCCTCGCGGGCACGGAGGAACATATCCTTCAAATGAGGGGAGATCACGTCCGGCCGGATCTTGTATAGTTCAACCGGTATACCATTGGGTCCGGTTGCTTTGCCTGCACGCAGAGCGCGGATCGCCAGAGCGATCTCGTCCGCAGTGATGTCCCGGTCCATATCGACCCTGTCCTCCTCCGAGAGACAAGGAAGGTCTATCGCTGAGAGGAATTCAGATGAGTCAGCCTCGGAGCGATCCGACCCGGATGTGTAAACCCCCCGAAAATAGTCCGCAAAAGACTCGGCAATAGCACTCGGATCAGTAACCACCACTCCGTCCTCACCCAGGATCTCCGGGACCACCCGGCTTGCCATTTCCCGCCTGTCCAACCAGGCCAGCAGTTTACCAGCCTTGTCCCCGACATCGTAGATGCGGCCTTGCTGCTCCTTCGCTAAGATCAGGGCTGCGTTCGTGGCGAGATCGTGATACTCCGATTGTTTCAGAGAGAGCTCATGCAGGAGAGAGGGGTCGGGCTCAGGCCCCAGGCGGGATTCGAGATCCAGGACCTCCTCCTCAACTTGCATAAGATCAGCATCACGAGTTTGTTTAGCCGCCGCGATGAGAGCCAGGGCTTCGCCCCGCAACACCGTTTTGAAAGCCTCCCACAGAGTGACCGCAGAGCCCACGGATCCAGTGTTTTCAGTAAAATATAGGCCGATGGCCTTAGCCAGAAGTGCTCGCGTGTTATGGTTGCGGAAATACCAGGGATTTACAGCCGCCGGGCGGCTGGACAGAAGGACCCCAAAATCAAAGGAGATCCACAGCGGCGAGTGATCGGAAACGCCCCTCGCCAGGAAACGCGCCTCAGAGATGGCAGGCGACTGCGCCGCCAGGGTGAGGACATAATCCAGGCGGGACAGACTGCCATGGGCACCGGAAAGCTGACGAAGCGCCGGATGCAACATCCGCCAACAATCCACCAGACCCATAGAGTCAAGGAAGGTCGGCAGCCACGTTTGGGAATCCAGGAGGTCTCTCGGTGGCTGGCGATCCAGAGTACCAGAGCAGACTGAATTGAAATCACCCCCTAGGATCAACAGGCCCGAAGGCAGGGACAAAATGGCGCCCCCAAGGTCCTGGAAGGTGCTAGATTGGAGGCCAGGGGGAACATAAACTGATAGCAGGGCCAAGGAACGCCCCTCCCATCTTCCCGCCACCGCTGCGTAGCGTCCTCTATCATCCAGGAGCGTGACGTCTATTTCAAGAGGCAGGGATGCACGTACAAGGATGCCCGCCCCCCGTGAGCCCGAGGAGAACCCAGAGTGGGCAACCATTTTGTAACCCCTACGATTCAGGGCCTTGCAAGAGTTCCCCACTAAGTGCGTTTCCTGTAATAATACAACATCAGGCATGTTCCTTTTTAGCAGTTGAATCACCACCCCTCTCTTAACCCGATCACCTAATCCATTGACATTCCAGCTAAGCACTTTCAGTTTCCTACCCCCCATCCCCGAACAACCCGCCCCACCCGACTCCATCTAACTCAAACGTCAATTGCATATGAAAACACACAGTCCATTCCCTCAAGGAAGAAAAAGAGATAGAGCAAACAAACAACAAAACTCCCAAAGTTACACCCCCCACCCTGCACCCCTGCATGTGACTAAAAAGCCCCCCCAACCAGCAGTGTGCCTGTCGCCCCATAACTACTCTACAAAAAGACACCCAGAGGAGTAAGGAATCTCTGCGAACTCCTCCCGCCACCCTCCATGTACTAACAGGAAAGACAGTACGGCATCTCAAAGCCACATTAGACAGGCCACCGAGGCAAGCAAGAGAATCAATTAATCACCCACTACAGAACCAAGTCTCATAGGTCCGAGCCGCCGGCAGCGCCACCCTCATGGTCCTCCTGTGCTTCTCGGCGCGGTGGTAGAGTGTCCAGCCATTCACTAACGTTCTCAGCGAAGTCAAAGAACAGGGCACGACCCTCGTGTTCGATCCGGAGCTTGGCAGGGAACATCATAGAGTATTTGAAGCCTAGGTCTCGTAGTCTTCGCTTCACCCCAGCATAGCTTTGGCGCTGTCGCTGAACCGTCCTGGTGAAATCTGGGTAGAAGTGGACATCAGCATTTTGGAATTTAAGTGGTCCATGTCGCCTGGAAGCCTGCAGGACAGCATCCCTGTCACGGAAATTAAGCAGCCGGGCCACGATGGGTCTAGGTGCCACGCCCGTCTTCGGCGGGCCACCCGGTACTCGATGGGCACGCTCCACCGAGAAAAAGTTGCTGAGGCCAGGCGGGGCCAGATGAGTCCTGATCAGGTCTTCAACGAGGAGGTCCGTCGCCGCCTCCTCCGAACCCTCCGGCACACCGACAATGCGGACGTTCTGCCGCCTGGCCCGGCTTTCAAAATCATCCAGCCGCCTCGCGAATTGCTCCGCTGTCCTCTGCAGGTTCCGGACCTCAGTTTGCAAGTCCGAGACGTCCCCCGTAAGACTGGTCATCTTGATGTCCAGATTCTTAACCCTATCATTGGTTTTGCCCAAGTCGGCTCTGATGAGGGACAGATCAACGGCCATGCCATCCACCTTGTGCGTGAGGACTTCATGCTGTTGCTGCATGTCCGCCCGGAAATTCGTAATGGCTCCCATAATGTCGCTCAAGGTGGGCTCAGAGCCGTCCGGCGAGCCCGAATGTGGGATGCTCTTGGCAGAGGGACCAGTAACAGGCGGTGTCTTCGGCTGAGTATAGCGCTCAATCCGATTCTGCTGCTGTTGCGATTTACTGCGCACTCCTCTGTTAGACGGCCTGTCGAGGTCCCCCCTGCCCGCCATGTTAGGTCCCGGAGAACAAAGGGCTATGCCAGGCAAGTCCAAGCCCAGAGAGTCGAAGATGTTTTCCGGGGTGACAATGGGATACCGTCCCAGGTTAGCTCCGCAGTCCAGATAGCACCGCTGTCCAGTACCCTTCTCCGCTGACGAAGGCAGGCAGTCACTCCGCAGAGTAGCAAGGCGTAGCGGCGGAGTCCGCAGAGACAATGGCACTGAGCTGGCACGGAGTCCCACTCGACGTAGCTCCGCGTAGGAGACACCGATTTGAGTTCTGAAAACGGTGCTCGCCTCAGTGAGCCCTCAGCAACGAGTATCCACCCTCGTGGATCAGGATTACGGGCAGGATAGTTGCGGAGGATCGGAAGGTCCGCGGAGCTCCGAGCTTACGCGGCCATCTTGGTTGCCCGCGAAGCTCCTCCCCGGACTGCAGCTCTTTGTAGAATTATTTGGATACTATAATATTCACTTCCCACTGCTAATCTCATCCCATAATGGTTTGCAGTGGCTTGATCTCAAAATCATCACCTCTCTCACTGCTTGCTAGAAGCTAATTTCACTTTTGTGAAATGACTATATGCATTTTAGCATGTAGAAATACTTGTTATTTTACTTCGAATATATGAGGTTTCTGTTTTGATAATTGGAAATCTGACGGAACGAAATATTGCGGATTTATTGTACCAAGTTCGCGCCAATTCCGCCCACCCCTACTTTAAATACCCCTGCACCCCATAATCATAACCCACCCTTCTCTATAAAATACCCCAATACCCTTAACCACTAACCCATCTTAACCCTATAAATCTACCCTGTACCCCAAAACCCAAACCTATCCCTAAACCCTAAAAATACCCCTGTACCCCAAAACCAAAACCTAGCCCTGAACCCTATAAATACCCCTGTACCTCAAAAATCCAAACATACCCCTGAACCCTAAAAATACCCCTGTACCCCAAAACCCATTCCTACCCCTGAACCCTAAAATACCCCTGTACCCCAACACCCAAACCTAGCCCATTACCCTTAAAATACCCCTGTACCCCAAAACCCAAACCTACCCCTGAACCCTAAAAATACCCCTGTACCCCAAACCTAGCCCTGAACCCTAAAATACCCCTGTATCCCAAAACCCAAACCTAGCCCTGAACCCTAAAAATACCCCTGTACCCCAAAACCCAAACCTAGCCCTGAACCCTTAAAATACCCCTATACCCCAAAACCCAAACCTAGCCCTAAACCCTAAAAATACCCCTGTACCCCATAACCCAAAACTATATCTGAACCATTAAAATACCCAAACACCCCAAAACATATACCTCAGTACCCCAAAACATATACCCCTATACCCATACTTGCCTTATCCAAACATTTTTTTAAAACATGCTTTTACCATTCATGCATTTACAACGAAATTCGTTGTAAAAATATGCGTGGTAAAAGCATAAAAAATAAAATGCCATGTGTTATAATGGCATTGCGGAGTCATAGTACTTTCATAATGAAATTATGCGGAGTGATGGTCTGCGGAAAAAAAGTTGCGGAATAATGGGTGTTTACCCTACCCCGGTAAGTACATTGGTGGCACGGCGGCCCACATCTCCAGCAACATACTCATATTTTTTCACCACCGATTTGAAAAATGCACAGGTCTCTCTCATTGATGGCCAGCACCGACATACACTTTTAGACACAAATCCCGCCACAAGTTCTAGAATTGCGAACTTTAGAGCTGGGGAGCTACGTTCGAATCTCGGCATCAGGTCAACATCCTGTGATTCCAGGCAAATTGCTTTGTCTACCCGTGCCTACCACAAATGAATGTGTTCTTCTGTAATGTAAATTGTGCTCATGCCATGTTGTCGAGTTCGCACTATATAATATTGCAAGGAAAAATAAAGTAGGGAAACTGGAGTTCACACACTACTGAATGCGCACTCTTAAGTGCATCAGCAGTGCACTGTGAATCGGAGTGTTTCACAGGCCTGTCACAGTTAAGAAATGCTATCAAAACGAAATCCTACAAAACAATATACTACTGGCCGGCAGCAATTCATACCCGGACAACGTCGGGACGGGCTGCTAGTGTTTTTATAAATTTATATTTAATTTATTGGAAAATAATTAATATTAATTAGTTAATTAATTGTTATTATTTTGAACATATTTAACATTATTAATTAATTGGTAATTAAATAATATTAATAAGTTACATTAATTAGAGTTATTTATTGATATATAATTTTTTATTACTGTTAATTAATTAATTGGGAAAAAATAATATTAATATTAAATTATAATAATTACAGCTAATGTGATAATATATTTACTTTATTTGTTATTGTTCATTATTAATTAATTGCTAATTAAATAATAATAATTAATTTTGGGTAAAGGAGTATTTCTAGTGTTTAGGGTCAGTTTTCAGTTCTTGGGTAAAGGAGTATTTTTTGGTTTCTGGGTCAGTTTTCAGTTTATGGGTAAAGGGGTATTTTTAGGGTTCAGGGTCAGTTTTCAGTTTTTGGGTAAGGGGGTATTTTTTGGTTCAGGGTCAGTTTTCAGTTCTTGGGTAAAGGGGTATTTTTTGGTTTCAGGGTCAGATTTCAGTTTATGGGTAAAGGGGTATTTTTAGGGTTCAGGGTCAGTTTTCAGTTTTTGGGTAAGGGGGTATTTTTTGGTTCAGGTCAGTTTTCAGTTCTTGGGTAAAGGGGTATTTTTTGGTTTCAGGGTTAGTTTTCAGTTTATGGGTAAAGGGGTATTTTTAGGGTTCAGGGTCAGTTTTCAGTTCTTGGGTAAAGGGGTATTTTTAGGGTTCAGGGTCAGTTTTCAGTTCTGGGTAAAGGGGTATTTTTAGGGTTCAGGGTCAGTTTTCAGTTTTTGGGTAAGGGGGTATTTTTTGGTTCAGTGTCAGTTTTCAGTTCGTGGGTAAAGGGGTATTTTTTGGGTTCAGGGTCAGTTTTCAGTTTATGGGTAAAGGGGTATTTTTAGGGTTCAGGGTCAGTTTTCAGTTTTTGGGTAAGGGGGTATTTTTTGGTTCAGGTCAGTTTTCAGTTCTTGGGTAAAGGGGTATTTTTTGGTTTCAGGGTCAGTTTTCAGTTTATGGGTAAAGGGGTATTTTTAGGGTTCAGGGTCAGTTTTCAGTTCTTGGGTAAAGGGGTATTTTTAGGGTTCAGGGTCAGTTTTCAGTTCTTGGGTAAAGGGGTATTTTTAGGGTTCAGGGTCAGTTTTCAGTTTTTGGGTAAGGGGGTATTTTTTGGTTCAGTGTCAGTTTTCAGTTCGTGGGTAAAGGGGTATTTTTTGGGTTCAGGGTCAGTTTTCAGTTCTTGGGTAAAGGGGTATTTTTTGGGTTGAGGGTCAGTTTTCAGTTCTTGGGTAAAGGGGTATTTTTTGGGTTCAGGGTCAGTTTTCAGTTCTTGGGTAAAGGGGTATTTTTAGGGTTCAGGGTCAGTTTTCAGTTCTTGGGTAAAGGGGTATTTTTAGGGTTCAGGGTCAGTTTTCAGTTTTTGGGTGAGGGGGTATTTTTTGGGTTGAGGGTCAGTTTTCAGTTCTTGGGTAAAGGGGTATTTTTTGGGTTCAGGGTCAGTTTTCAGTTTTTGGGTGAAGGGGTATTTTTAGGGTTCAGGGTCAGTTTCAGTTCTTGGGTAAAGGGGTGTTTTTTGAGTTCAGGGTCAGTTTTCCCTACTGTTGTACTCTCTGGAGTAGGAATAGAAATTTTTACCCTTACGCTATGCAACGTTTTATTTAATTAATTGTTAATATATCAAATATTTATTTTATTTATTATATTACTTACATTTTATTTATGTTACTTTTTTATGTTTGTAAATGTGTTAGTAAATTAGAATATATTTCATTAATTTATAAATTCGTAAAATAATTATTAATACTTATTGTTCAGTGTATATATATTACATATTTACTGTATATATTTAATTAATGTATTCTTAATATATGTATTATTTATTACTTTTAAATATTATTAGATACTTTTAAATATGTTTCTTTTATTTATTAGTTTTATAGACTTAATTTTACATTTATATATTAAAAAAAAAAACGATATATTTAACATCGATATTTTTAACATCAATATTTTTTTTCGATATTTTTGTACTTACCATGTTGTAGATAGGATGTCGATATTTTTGCCCTCGATATTGTTGACTCGATATTCTTGTAGGTCGATATTTTTGAAGTCGAAATTCTGTCAGTGATTCGTCCAAATGGCATCCTCTTTATCTATCCTGGTGGGGTCGCCTTGACACCATTAAAATGATGCTGTCTCCCATTGTCCTTTATACCCTCTCTAATATTCCAGTCCCCATCCCTTCTAAATTTTTCAAAAAAATTAATTCTACTCTAACGTCCTTTCTTTGGAACAAAAAGAAGCCTTGAATGTCTTTAGCCCGTTTAATCCGTCCTAAGTCAGAGGGTGGGGTTAACTTCCCCGACTTTCCTACTTACCATAAAGCGTTCCAACTGCGACAAGCTTCCTTTTGGTTACAAGACCCTAGCACTCCTTGTCCTTTATGGACCAAATTTGAACGTCTTCTTCTTTCTCCCTTTTCCTTTGCCGAATATCTTTCCTTCTCTCGTAAACCCGCTTCCATTTCTACAACTATTCATAAATTCACTACTAAATTGCTCCTATCTTTTTCTCATTCTCCTCCCACAACCATTGCTGATTTTCTTTCCTCCCCCATCTGGCATAATACTTCCTTACTCATTCGTAACAGACCCTTCTTTTGGAAAACATGGCATAGCAGAGGTTTGCTGTGGATTTCCCAACTCTTTTCTCACTCCTCTTTCCTGCCTTTTCCTACTCTTTGCTCCCTTTATAACTTACCTACCTCCTTCGCTCGCAACTATCAATTGCTCAAGGATACAGTTCTAACAAACTACAATCGCCTTTCTCAGCCCTGTCTCCCTCCTACTTCACCCACTCTCCCTTCCTCACTTCACTCATTTCTACGCACTACACCGAAAGCTGCTGCTATCTACAAGCACCTTCACACTGGTGAGTCTATCAGACCCAAATCTAAGGTGGAGGAGTGTTGGGAGCACGACTTGTCTATGTCCTGGTCAGTTTCATTTTGGGACAAAATCTGGACCAAGATCCGTAAATCCTCGAGAGCGGCAACCCTTACACAGACTTTGTTTTTTATTTACAACAGACTTCTTTTTACACCCTTTGACCTTCACAAGCGTTTTCCAACCACTCCCCACACATGTTGGTCTTGTTCATCACCACACGCTACTCTATTTCACATGTTATTTTTATGCACTCCTGTTCGCAGTTTTTGGTTACAGGTTTGGGCTCAAATTAATTTGATTTTTCATACTTGTGTCCCTTTTTCTCACACGCATGTCTTCCTGGGTAGCCTTTCCCCTTGCTGGGACAATGTTGATTTAAAGCCTCAAATTGTTGACTTACTACTGGCAGCTGCCTTTCAACAAATAACGGTCAATTGGAAAGACTTTTCTAATATTTCCTTCAAGGCGTGGTGGTTTAATGTCTGCCATAATCATAGACTTGACACTGCTTATGTTTTTCCGGCATGTATGGCTACAAAACGCATGGACTTATGGCTTCCTGTCACGCTTTATTTGGACTCATGTTCTAAACGTTTGTTTCACCCACCACCTTCGCAACAGGAAGTCCTCAAACCTCCTTAATTGCTCGATGCATTCCATCTTTTTTCTTTTTTTCTCCATTGTACTACTTTCTTATTCCTTACGAATGTTTTCATGCTTATTATGCTTGCTGTTTAGCATACCTTTCCTTCACCTTTCACTTTTCCTTTCTCTAGTACTCAGATTTATTTTCTCATCATATTTGCATTTTTATGATTGTTTTATTTTGCTCATAGTCTTTAAGTCAATACCCCATTGTATTTTGTTTTGACACCTGGTTTCTCTCTTGTTATTATCAAATAAAATTTTCTTGAACTTAAAAAAAGGAATGGGATTGTAGGGTTAGAACCCTGTTTTAGCTTCCTGGAGGTACACACTTGTCTCATCTCCTGGAAGCTGAGAGCAGCATATCTGGAAGCGACCTGTGGAGGGTCCACTGACACAAGGGGAGACTCAAAGTTTCCTCCTTTGTCTGACATGCTGTTTCTAGTGTGGTGTAAGTGATGCACCTACCTACACTATTTGTTTGCCTACTGATCCCTTGCTAAGAGTTGTAGCCAAGGTGTGCAAAGCCTTGAGGAGCTACAACAGCTGGTTCAGTAGAACTCAGAGTATTCTAAGCTAAGTTATATGTACCTGAAGTACTTATGTGATCTTTCACAAGTTATTCTTAGGATACGTGTGGTAAAACAACAGTAAGCTCAAACCCCAACCGCTGCTCACCAATGTGAGAAGTTGGCCTGATATGCAGTGCTCACTATTCTAGTGATCACTATGTATTAGTCCAAACAACCCTTATGGTGATTGGTTGTAAGTCAACCTTATAGACCAGCTATCCTAGTAGTGTGGATACGAGCAGTCTTCGGGCTAAACTCTAGAGGGCGTGTTAAGCCAGCTGTTATACCATCACATATACCCCTTGAACACAAAGTGAAAGGACACCACACAAGTGTTATGAAAATAAACAGTGTATTTATTTAGATCACAACAGCCCTGTCTCTTTATGAGGACAGGGTACTAAGCACACAACAAAACTCTTACGAAAATACTTTAAGTTGCACAATTTACACAAATGCCCGAGGGGCACGGAAAACCATATACTATGGAAGTGGAATGCGAAATTACTAGCAGGTAAGTACTGTACTAATAGGCTTTGGAATCGCTAGGACTACGTTACTGAACCTTCAGATTACTAGTAGGAGGCCTAGGGGACTCGGGTGCAGAGTGTGCACTCTCACGCGGGATGCGGGACAAAGTCTATGGGAGCTAGTAAAGACAAAGTTAGTGTTCTCGGCGAACCCGATAAGGTAGATCGAAAACGACAGTGGATCCTGACCCTTGGATAGTGAGGCTATGCTGGGGCACCGAAATGCCGAAGTTACCTAGCCCAGGGGCTGCAGCTGCATAGGTCTCAAAAGACGTCGGGAATCCTCGTAGACGAACCAGGAGCCTGAAGAAAAGGAGTTGTTGGCAGGTGACCAGTGAAGATTGTTCGAGTGATCCAAGCCTGGATCGAAGATGGATGACACCTGAAAGCAGAGGGGACCAAGTTCGTGACTACTAGCCAGTAGTCAGGTGGCACCTGGAGGGCACCGGATGGTAGTCACCTCGACTAGGTGAGTGGGCTACGCTGGGCTCTGCAGTCTCACGGACCAGGAGGCGTTGTCGGCGACCAGGATGGAGGTGCGAGCTGTCCCACGATGGATGATGCTGTCGACGTCGCTGGACCCAGGATTGGGGCAACAAGTCTTGGCAAATTCAAGCCCACGCGGTGGACCTAAAATGGCGTCTGGAGTGGACCAGGAGGGTCCGGGGTGCTCCTCTTTTGGAAGGGAGCAAGGGCCAGTCTGGAGCAACCAGACCAGCAGCAGTGATGTCGTTGGGCGTCGTTCAGAAGACCACAAGCCAGCGGGCTAGTAGCCAAACAACGCGGTGAGCAGCAAAAAGCAAAAGGGCCCCACGCAGATCGTGGAGATGCTGGGAGGCTGGACTTCGGTGCTGGAGCTGCTCAGGGTCAGGGCTTCTCGGACCCCAAAGCACTCAGCAGAGGATCCCTCGGCGGTCGTGCTGGATAGAAGTCGTGCAGTTGTGATGATGGCCGGTCCCTCGAGGTCTCGTCGCACCTACGGTTCTCAGCTTAGCTGTAGAGGTAGGTAGAGGTCAGAGGTGCCAGGGAAGCCGGGTCTCGTCGAGCTGGTCAGTCGGATTCCGGAGAAAGGACGTGCAGCAAACCGCAGAGTTCTTAGATGGTGACTGCGGATGCAGGGTGACTACTCCTTAGCCACAAGGGAGAAATCTTGAGAAGAAGTCGAGAGTTCCTTTCGTAGAAAGTAGTTTCTTGATTCAAAGATGATCTAATTTGGAAGGGTCCCCGCTCCTGCCTTTATCCTAAAGAAAGGGGTGGGTACGCGACTAGGTCCTGCCCTAGGGGTGGGACCAGGAAGGGGGTTGGTTACACCCCTCTCCCATGCCGGACTTTCCCCAGGCCAGGGGCTGGTGTGCCCCTGGAACTGGTTCTAGCCGGCAGATGCGTAGTGAGCACCGGGGTGCCACTCTGCAGTCACCTTCCTGTAAAGCCCTGCCTACCCAGGATACACAAAACCCTGTCTGGGATGGTGCTAGCACCGCCCCTGACATGAAACCCTTTGTCCAAGCTCTCCTCGCTGGAAGGACTCCCAGCAGCAGGAGGTCAGACTCGTGTCTGTGGTGGCAGCATCCATTTTGTGGAGCTGAGGCTTCAGTTAACTTTAACCGGGGTTCACAGTTACATACATGTCGTGTCCCTCTAGAAGGGTGGAATGCTAACCCCGTCGCCAGAACTGGCGAGGGGTTAGTATTCCAATTCGTATGACACCTTACTCGACATGTTTTGATAAAGCAATACCAGAGATAGCATTTAACCGCGAGGATTATAATGCACTTAAGAGTATATGGTATGCGTTATCATGGAACAGCTATTAGGACTTGGTTCCGCAAGCTGCAAACGGGCTCAGCTCATGCCAGAGCACCATCTCACACGATTCCATGCACTCTGCCTTCAGGATTGTCAAGGCCTGCCATAGGAGTGACTGATAGGAATCTGTGTGTCCATTTTTAGGGTTAGATATAGGTATACTATATCTAAAGCAAAGGGTGATTACACCACCTTTCCCCAGCTGTCGTGCAGCCAGTTGTGTCAGATTTAGATGGCCATCCAGGGGTGGCATAATACATGCTTCAGCCCCTGGTAGGCCCTGGGTACACCTATGCCCTGAGTTACAGGGTCTGTTAAGGTGGCCCAGTACCAATTGGAAATGTACCTAAGGTACATGGAATCCATTTTAGAGAGAGAGCAGTAGGCCTGGGGTCCTGATTGGCAGGGCCCCAGGTCAACTAAGTTGGAAAACCAGCAAAACACCAGGCAAAAAGTTGGGGGCAACCATAGTCAGGTATCCACCTTCCTACACGGGGTTCACAGTTACATACATGTCGTGTCCCTCTAGAAGGGTGGAATGCTAACCCCGTCGCCAGAATTGGTGAGGGGTTAGTATTCCAATTCGTATGACACCTTACTCAACATGTTTTGATAATGTGATACCAAAGTTAGCAAATAACCGCGAGGATTATAATGCACTTAAGAGTATATGGTACGCGTTATCATGGAACAGCTATTAGGACTTGGTTCCGCAAGCTGCAAATGGGCTCAGCTCATGCCAGAGCACCATCTCACATAATTCCAAGCACTCTGCCTTCAGGATTGATAAGGCCTGCCATAGGAGTGACTGATAGGAATACATGTGTCCATTTTAGGGTTAGATATGGGAATACTATATCTAAAGCAAAGGGTGATTACACCACCTTGCCCCAGCTGTCGTGCAGCCAGTTGTGTCAGATTTGGGTGGCCAGCCGGAGGTGGCATTATACATGCTGCAGCCCCTGGTAGGCCCTGGGTACACCTATGCCCTGGGTACCTAAGGTACACTGTACAGGGACTGATAAGGTGACTCAGTATCCAATTAGATATGTACCCAAGGTACATGGAATCCATTTTACAGAGAGAGCAGTGGGCCTGGGGCCCTGAATAGCAGGGTCCCAGGTCAACTAAGTCGAAAAACCAGCAAAACACCAGGCAAAAAGTTGGGGGCAACCATAGTCAGATATCCACCTTCCTACATAACCCCCCCCCCCCCCAAACGAAAGGAGATGAGGCTATCCTTGACCAGGTAAGCCTATATTGCCTGAGTGGCCATACGAGGTGGTATATGCACTGGCATGGTTACCCTCTATATCATGGTCCACTAAGCAATCCCTCACCCTAAGGGCATCTGAGGGTCTCCACCATAGGGATTCTCAACCTGTGGTGTGTTTTGGAAAAGTAAAAGGCTGGTGTTGGGATGGAGTACTGAAGTGAGACCCCACTAATGTTGGGTTCAACTTCCTCCAATCACTATCCACCTTAAAATGCCTTTCTTTCCATGACTGAGTTGCTGTGAGCTCTCAGGGTCAACCTCTGGCTACCTAAAGCTGGAGGCTGAGTCCCTCTGTTTGGCTTACTGGAGGGACAGGTCAGGTTTGGGGCTTTTAGGTCCCAGGTTTGGCTGTGCCCAACAGTGTCCATCTGTGGGAGGTCCCTAACTAATTTTAAGGGGGATCCCTCAGGAGTTTGTTTTATTTTCACTTGGCTAGGACTACTAGCTTTAGTGCCCTTAATCTGCTGATTGGGGAGTTCTTTTGGACAGGGGGGCCTTTGGGGTCTACCACTGGCCTCCCTGACCTCTACAGCCCTGGGCTGACTGAGGCAGGGTAGAGAGGGGCAGGTTACCTGCTCCAGACTGGGTCCCACCTTGGAAGGGTCCACTGACATCAGGGGTTCTGACAGGCTAGCCTGACTGCCTCTGGGGCAGTTCCTTCACAAGGGGTCAGATCAGTTCCCCGAGGAGGCTGATCCTTTCCTAAAGTCTGGTGGGAGGGAGATTTCTCTTCCTCCTCAATGCTCTCTGTCTGAGTGGAGTGATCCATAGTTTCAGGCTTCACAACACTATTGTCTGTCTGAGTTTGCTCTGTGGCCATCACAACTCCACCAACCTTTTCAGGAAGGGACTCAGTTTGGGTATGGGCTGTGACCATCACAGCCTTGCCAACCTGTTCAGGAAAGGCATCTTTCTGGGATAGGGCTGTGACTGGCACAGCCCTCCTGACCTGTTCAGGGAGGGCATCTTGGACTGGGGCTGTGGCTATCACTGCCCCACTAACCTTACCATGGAGGTTTACCATTATAAAATGGGTTTCTTGCTCTACCTCAGACCAGGCTGAGATCTCTAAATCATTCCCCAGTAGGCAATCTACAGGCAAGTTTGATGATACTGCCACTCTCTTGGGGCCAGTGACACCTCCCCAGCTGAGATTTACCACTGCTATGGGATGATCTCTCTGCACTCCATCAATGTTGGTCACCTGGTATGTGGCTCCAGGTATACGTTGCCTTGAGGGGACTAGGCTCTCAGTCACCATGGTGATGCTAGCCCCTGTGTCTCTATAGGCCTCAACTTTTGTACCATTGATGAGGGGCTCCTGTCTGTACTTGTCCAAAGTGTTGGGACAAGCTGTGAAGTTGGCAAACCCCATGCCAGTCTCACAGACAAGAGTATCTAAGTCAGGGGACCTGGTTAGGCCAGAGTCCCCAGGAACTCCCAAAGTAAATGCACCCAAATTCTTGGGGGCACTCCCACCACCTGGGGGATTACTACTAGTAGTAACAGGAGGCTTGGAAGTGTTACTTGGGGGTATGTTCTCCTTATTGTTGTTGGCCCTTGGGCAACTGCTGTCAGTTTTCAAGTGGCCTACCTGTTTGCAGGTATGGCAATAAGGTTTCTTCTGGGTATTGGAAGGATTCTGGGACCCACCCTTTTCAGAGGATTTTTGGGGCCCTGATGTGGTTTGATCAGTAGATTTATTCCCACCCTTCTCTTGAGGCTTGGTTGATTCTTTCTTTTGGTCACCACCCTGGTTCTTAAGCCTAATCCTGGTTCTGACCCATTTGTCTGCCCTCTTACCCAATTCTTGTGGAGAGGTCAGATCAGAGTCTACCAGGTGCTGGTGTAATAACTGGTTCTGACAATTATTTAAGACTTGCTCTCTCATAATAAGATTATACAATCCTGTGAAGTCAGTAACTTTACTACCCAATAGCCAGCCTTCCTAGAGCCTTAGTGGCACAATCAACAAAGTCAGTCCAATCCTGAGACTTAGTTTTCTGGGTGTCTCTGAACAGCAACCTGTACTGCTCAGTTGTTAAGCCAAACCCATCAACCAGTGTATTCTTCAGGACCTGGTAATTGTTAGCATCCTCGGCTCTAGTAGTGAGAAGCTTATCTCTACCTTTACCTTCAAAGGAGAGCCACAGTATAGCTGCCCACTGACTCTGGGGGATGCACTGGACAGTGCAGGCCCTCTCCAAAGCAGTCATCCATTTGTGGATGTCATCCCCCTGTTTAAAGGGGGGCATTATTTTACTCAGGTGTCTAGTATCAAAACTCCTGTCCTTATCTCTAGGAATAATGCTGCCACCAGTGCGGTCTTCCCCACTCAATTTCTGCTCTCTGGCAAAGGCAAGTCTTTCCTTGGCAAGGGCAAGTTCTTCCCTCTCAATCCTCAGATTGACTTCCCTCATCTTAGCTTCATGCTCTCTTCTCTGAGGGGATGTCATCCCTCTGTGAGAAGATGCCTGAGAGCCATTGGTATGAATAGATCTGTTAGAGCCTCTGGAATGAGACCTAACTCGTCTATTCCCAATGTTAAGCCTGCCTAAGAGTGGGCCTGGGGGTCCCCCAGTTCCATTCTCATGCATGCTTAAGTTGGTCCTGGTGAGCCTACTGACTACTACCTGACCTTTGTCTGCCTCATCCCCTGACAACTCCTCTTCCTCTTCCTCCTCTTCACTTTCAGTTCCATTGAGGTTGAGGTCAGGGTCCCCAAGGGTTCCCTCTAAGGGGGGCATGCTCCCATCTGGATTAGAAGGGCCTGTGTTAAAAGCCCTCCTGGCATCATAAGTCTCTAAGAGACCTATCAGAAAAGGAGTGGTAGGGTTAGAACCCTGTTTTAGTTTCCTAGAGATACACAATTGTCTCATCTCCTGGAAGCTAAGAGCTGCATATCTGGAAGTGACCTGTGGAAGGTCATCAACCACAAGGGGGCCCTCTGTGTTCCCTCCTATGGTAGACATGCTTTTCTAGTGAGGTGTAAGTGGTGCACTTACCTACACTATGGGTTTACCTACTGATCCCTTGCTAAGAGTTGTAGACAGGGTGTGCTAAGCCCTGTTACACTACAACAGCTGGTTCAGTAGAACTAGAGTATTCTAAGCTACGTTATATGTACCTTGGTACTTATGTGATCTTTCAAATGATATTCTTAGGATACGTGTGTGATAAAACAACAGCAAGCTCAAATCCCAACCGCTGCACACCAATGTGAGAAGTTGGCCTGATATACAGTGCTCACTATTCTAGTGATCACTGTGTATCATTCCAAACGACCCTTATTGATGATTGGTTGTAAGCCAACCTTATAGACCAGCTATCCTAGTAGCGTGGGCAAAAGCAGTCTTTAGGCTAAACTCTAGAGGGCGTGTTAAGCCAGCTGTTTTACCATCACATATACCCCTTGAACACCAAGTGAAAGGACACCACACAAGTTGTTATAAAAATAAAGGATATTTATTCTTAACAAGTCTACCCTGAACTCTTTATGAGTCAGGGAGCTAAGCACAATACAAAACTCTTCCGAAAATACTTAAAGTTGCACAATTACACAAATGCCCGAGGGGCACGAAAAACCATATACACTAAAAGTGGAATGCGAAATACTAGCAGGTAAGTAACAAGATCCAGAGGCTTCAGGATCGCTAGGACTACACTACTGAACTCTAAGGTTAGGAGCAGGAGGCCTAGGGAGATTGGGTGCTGATAGCTAAATAAATAGGTTAAAATACAGCAACACTAACCAAATCATTAAGAGCACACATCACCCAGTGTAAGGGGGATGGCCCAGCTCAGCCTATTCCGGCCACTGACAGGCGCGGACGGGCCTGCCCTTGGCCCGGCAGCGCCCGGGCACGCCCGAGTGCGTCCCGCGCTGCGGGAGGCGCACAACGGATTTAAGCACCTCCGGGCGCTTTGAAGTGACGCAGGCGGTGTGCGCCACATAAGGGTGCTGGGAGTTGAAGTCCCTGTGGCCCGCAACACCCACAAGGCAGCCTCCACTTGCGGTGAAAGGAACTGCAGGAGGACCGCTTTGGTGGGCTGGAGACAGGTGAGTCGGCTCCCCCGCAGTATCAAGAGACAGCCAACAGTAAATGTAGACAATCTCTCCACTACTCTCTACTACACACTCTACTACACACTCACTACGACACACGCACTACTACACACTCACTACTCTCTACTACTCACTCTACTACACACTCTCTACTACACACTCCCTACTACACACTCCCTACTACACACTCCCTACTACACACCCCCTACTACACTACTACTCTGTACTAACTCTCTACTACACACTCTCTACTACACACTCTCTAAAACACACTACTACACACTCTCTACTACACACTCTCTACAACACACTCTAATACACACTCTCTACTGCACACTCTCTACTACACACTCTCTACTACACACTCTCTACTACACACTCTGTACAACACACTCTACTACACACTCTCTACTACTCACTCTCGACTACTAACTCTCTACTCTCTACTACTCACTCTTACTCTCTATTCTCTACTTCTTTCTCTACTACTTTCTACCTCTCTACCTCTGCCTCTCTACCTCTCTTTATCTCTCTACACGCACACATATGCATATATATATATATATATATATATATATATATGATGTGATCAAGTCCCGGCTTCCCGGACGAAACGCGTCATGCTGCTACCCATCTTGGAATAAAGGCACTTTAATTCGCACCATCCCTTGTTGTGGTCTGTACCTGCTTTGGCTTTTGCCTCCGTGCTTGCGTGCTTCAGGACTGTGGAATTGATATTTGTAAATATATGCAAATGCATTTATATATTTATATATATATATATATATATATATATATATATATATATATATATATATATATATATATATATATATATATATATATATATATATATATATATATATAGGTATATGTATATATATATACATATATAAACATCTGCATATCTATATAAATACATGCATACAAATACATATATGCATACATATGCATGTTATGTACATGAAATTTTGAAAAACAGTAATAAAAGCAAAGCTAAAAAACCACCTAATTAGAAACAGAATTGCTTTAACTTAAACGAGGGCAAGACCTATTGCATTTTCAATGCTTGTTTTAAATGAGCAGCTGGTAAAATCTGTAACGCTTGATGCGTGGTACTTGGGAGAGCTGCTTTCTCTTCATGCTGGTAATCCGATTATCTTCAGGGGTGCTGGGCGCCGTGAACGTGCAGGGTGCGTGTCCACTTTACAGGGAATATAGGCTAAAAAGTTTCCGCCACCTCTACGGGCGTCATTGTTACTGCAGAGGGCGGCCTGCATTTCCCATGAGACAGCGCGACTTCCTACATTTACATAATTTTGAGAAAAAGCCATGTTACTAATTTTGAATGATTTGTGGTTAAATAGTGCCCTTTCATTACACAATTTAAATGCAATCAACTAAACAGGATTTATTTTTAAAAACATAAAATGGCGATATTTTCTCGCTCTCACTTACTTAATGTTTTATTTCTCTGTGGTTTCTTCTCTGCCCGGTAGTCGGAATGCCTTAAACTAATGAGTAAGGAAAATAACGATCTTGGGTGACGCCAGGATCCTCACTCATAATGTGAGCGGAATTTTTGAACGGGTACAGGTCGTCCCGTGGGTGACCCGCCTACTTAGCAGGATGCCCTGGTGCAGCGATCTGCCCGGCCCCATACTGGTTAAATAAAAGCTAATTGAAATAAAGAATTGAATAGTCGTTGCATATCTTGTGCGAGCTTTAAGTATAATTTGAATGTAGCTCATTGTTTTACGTCATTAGGCAAAATGAGACCTTAAAGTTTAGAAAAACGCTTCCTAGTTCTGTATTTCCGGTCTGTTATTTTATAGACAAACGGTAATGTTTTTAGGTATGGCTTGATGGAGCAACTGCATGTTACATCTATTGTGACTTTTTTTAATGTAAATAAAATATACATATAATGGACGCTGGCTTCGCCCAGAGGACTATTAATACCATCTCGTGTTATTGGTTTGTTTATTATTCCGTCCCCTATAGAGTGCTTGCATTGCAATGCATCAGGGACAATTTTACATCTTAAAAGTACTCTGAACTATATCTCATTGATGCTTTGTAAACAGACAGAAACTGTCTTCATTTTGTGGTGTCAGTTTAAAAATAAAAAGTTTTACCAAGTACTTACGGGCATATTTACAAGCCCAGTATGCCACATTTGCGCCACCGTTGCGTCACTTTTGTGACGCATCGGCAGCGCAAAACCAACGCCATGCTGCGGGGTATTTACAACGTGACGGATCTGGGAGATGCGTCACATCACATTGTAAAGCTCTGCACCACATGTGGGCGTTCTGCCGCAGTGGGGGGGGGAGGGGGTTTCCGGTGCAGGAACTCCGCCTAAAAGTGGCTGAGTGAAATTTCACGCAGTCACTTTTAAGGCCATGCTGCGTCAAAACCCTGCGCCTGCTTGAAACAGGCGTAAGGATTGACGCAGCATGTTAGGCATAGGGGCACCCGAGCCTTGCTGAAGCTGAAAAAAATGAAACGCGACTCCAGCAATGCGTCACCTTTACGGCAGCAGATGCGTCACACATCTGTCTATTCTTGCCCCATGGTGCCCCGAATTGTAAATGCCTTCAACTAAATGCCAGCAAGTCCGAGATTCTACTATATGGGAAGGAGCAGGAGCTCTGGTCTGAGCAGTGGTGGCCTGAACATCTGAAACCTGCCCCGTTACCGAAGGAGTCGGTAAAGAACTTGGGTGTCTGGTTTGATTCTGTGAGGATTGAGGCCTCTGCTTGGTCTCTTTCCGCCTAGAGCATGCCAAACCATCATGCAAGCCTCCATTCTTGCGAGGCTTGACTATGGCAATGCCTTATATCTAGGTGCTAATAAGGCAAGTATCAAACACCTGCAGAGGGTCCAAAACGCATTAGCGCGCATGGTAGTGGCACTCCCAAGATCTCAATCAGTTGCACGAGTGCTTTTGAAATTGCACTGGCTGCCAATTGAAGCCCGTATTCAGTTTAAGGTGCTGTGCATTGCGCACAAAATCCTGAGTCATCAAGCCCCCATTGGGCTATCAGGCCTGTTGAAGCCCTATTTGCCCAGGGGCGCTCTTCGTTCCACACACCATGGTTTGGTCAGTGTCCCTCGAGTGAGGAAAAGAGCTGGTGGTCGCTCGTTTTACTTCTTGGTAGCCAAACTTTGGAATTCCCTCCCAGCTTGCATTCGAGCCACCCCCAATCTTCTGGCATTTCAGAAATCGCTAAAAACATGGTTGTACCCCACTCTTTAATATTTGGTGCTTGTAAGTCTCCCTGTCTCTCTCCGCCAGTTTCTGGTTGCGCTGGGACGCCTTGTCGCTGAGGCAGCCATGCGCATTACAAATCCTGTATAAATACATAAATAAATAAATATGATCATTCATAATATGTATAATTGCAGAGTGGCTTCTGGGACCCTTTCCCCAGCGTCGATTCAATTTCTCTTCAGCATTCATTAGCTCAATGTGGTCTGCCACAGGTATATGTACTAAAATGATCTAAGGTAAATGGACTGATAAAGCAAATACCTCAGGCTGTTTCAAGATGAGAAAGTGATTCATTTTTTGGGTGACAAACCTAGGTGTGTGAAAGATAGGGAAGACAAAAAGGTGGCAATTTGTGGACATGAGTGCGTGCACAGGTGGATAAAAGGCAGACTACATAAGGAGGGTGAGTAGGTGTGATGGATAAGTGACTAAACAGAGGAAAAGGTGGATGAGTGACTCATCAGTCCGTGTACTCTGTGCAATTCAACCATGAATTTATTAATTCATCCATCCATTCATCATTCCCACATTCACCAGTGGCGTAACGAAACTTGAGGGGGCCCCATGCAAAGTACATGGAGGGTTCCCCCCATTCTCCACGTCAGTCAAGAGCTCTCAGGCAAACGACCTGCCATACTGCAGGGGCTCACCTCAGCCGTAAAAAAGGATTCTGGTTCCTCTATTGGTCACATCCGCCCATTCATTGGGCGATTTACATATATCAGTAAATACTCTTTCTGCTCCCTCCAGCAAAGTTACATAAAATTGAAATGGATAGGCTTCTTCAGTAAATTACAGGTAAGTTACTTTTTACGTTACTTTTCTAACTCGACTGTGAGAGTTATGGTTAAACTCAGGGGTCCCCCAGGGTCAGTGATGCACTCTTGCTACACCCTAAGCAGCACTAGGGCAGCTGGGTGCAGAGTGTTGAGGCCCAATGTTATCCATAGGGGGATAGGGGGCCTCCGGTTGGTGGCTGCTGGCAAGCAGGCCACTGGGTTGTGGGAATTAAGCTCCTAGGGTTTAGGTGAGGGAAAATGGGGAAAAAAATGAGCACAAAAGGTGCACCCTCAGCGGCACTGAATCGGCTGGGTGCAGAGTGCTGTTTCGACGTTGAACGCCCTGTTGTTTTCAATGGAGAACCTCAGTTTGCAAAAGCACTGCAGGCAGGGAGACAAAGGACTTTTGGGTGCGACCACCACTTTGAGAGGTAAGTTGGCAAGTTAAGGGTTGGTTAGGCACCGTCGGTTAAGGCACACAAAGCCATGGGGCGTCGGGTGCAGGGGTGTCTTTTGGGGTCAGATCTTCTTACCAGCTCCTGGTTGCGGTTAGGGAGGCTTTCTGGATTTAGACTGCAGTCATTGGATGGAGGCTTGAGGCAGGTCAGGGGTCGTCAGAATCCGGTTCAGGATCACAGGGTGACCTTCTTGTGGTGTTTTTCCACTCGAGCTCGGGCACGGTTCGGCACGTGCAGAGTGGGCTGGATTTGTGTTCTCACGCTGCTGCCAGAGGTTGCAGGTGAACAAATCCGGTGTTCACGGGAGAAGCAGTCATTGGGAGTGAAGGCAGGCAGGTCCTCTGGGACTTTTGAGGTTGCTGGCTGTAGAACATACCGGGATTTCGCAGGAGAAAGTTCGGGGGAGACAGTCCTGTAGGGATGGAGCCAAGTCAGTGGGCGTCTTCCTCTTGTTAGCTGACCGCACATTTGTTCGGTCCTTCTTCTTTTCTTCTTGTCGTTTCTGTAGCTGAGGAATCAAGGATCAGGGTGCCCCCTAAATACTAGATTTAGGGGTGTTACAGGTTGGTAGAGGGCAGGGACCAATGGGCCCTTTATCTGGGGTGGGTTCACCAGTGGGAGGGGGGCATGAGCCTGTCCATGGTTGGTTGGGTCCCCCCATCCTCAAGATGGCGGGGACTCGGAGTTGTGCTTCACCTCGCCTTCCCCACCTGAGGAGTGGAGTTGGCAGAGGTGGGCACACCTCTCTTCATCACTTGTTTTTCCTGCTGGTTCTCGTGCCCAAAGTGGGGGGACAGAACTAGTGGGGACCAGCTGCTGAAAGCAGCAAGTGGTCTGGGGAAGATCACAAAGGCGGTAAGCCTTTGAAGCTTCCCCTTCATGAACCCTGCCAATCTGGGAGAGGAGGCTTGGTACTTCGTCCCAGGATGGACATTGTTTCAGGCCCCCGAGAGCAGCAGGCTCTAGACCCAGGGGTCCAGAAACATGTCTGGTGGTGGCAACCTAAGCAGCCACTCAGTCGGGACACTAGAGGTGGGTTTGTTTTCAGGGGACATCTCTGAGATGCTCTATGTGTGCATTTTTCATTAAATCCCACACTGGCATCCGTGTGGGTTTAATGTGTTGTGAAGTTTGATACCAAACTACTCAGTTTTCAGTGTAACCATTATGGTGCTGTGGAGTTCGTAATGACAAACTCCCAGATAAGTATGGGCCAAAAATTTGTTCTGCTTGTGGAATTTGCGGATTTTCCACAATTTCACAATCCACAAATCTCGTGAAATTGCGGCAAAAACCGCAAAAAGCGACGAATTTTGTTCAGGAAGCACTTACAGCGTTACAGCAGGTGCCCAAGTTGAAGCTAATTTCGTTACAAAGAAATTAACTTCCACTTGGGCACCTGCTGTAACCCTGTAAGTGCTTCCTGAGCGGCGCCTCATTGCCTACTTCCAACTATTCTCTGACCCTGCTCTGACCCTCGAAGCAGGGTCAGAGAATAGTTACAAGTAGACAATGAGGCTCCTGACACAAAAATTAAACGTTAACAGGAAGCACTTGCAGATATAGATAAAGCAGGTGCCCGAATTGAAGCTCAAATTCAGTAACTCCTTAATCAGTCCCAAAAAATCGTGCGCTTTGTCGAGGCTGGGCAGGTGTGCTTTCTCCCAATATCTACCATCAAAAATTAGCTGATGCTTGATGGAGGCCTTTGCATCCCTGACTTTCACGGGCGCAATCCCCGTGACCAGGAGCTTCCTTCTCTTCATCTGCTGCTCTGATCGGTGTCTTACCTTTTATACACACAAGAGGCATGTGAACTCGCATAGAAGCCCCCCCCTGTTTGCCCCCCACACTAGCAGTGTGCACCATCTTCCCGCCCTTAACCCACTATGATGGACAGCTCCCTCGAGGGACCCCGGCGCCCTTCGGCGCAATGGCAAAGTTACACACACATGGTCGCTGGAACTATGCAGGGTAGGATTTATTGTGGCATGATGCCCCTGTCACAAAAATTAAACCTCAACAGGAAGCACTACAGATATGAAATAAAGCAGGTGCCCGAGTTGAAGCTCAAATTCAGTAACTCCTTAATCAGCCCCAAAAAATCGTGCGCTTTGTTGAGGCTGGGCAGGTGTGCTTTCTCCCAATATCTACCATCAAAAATTAGCTGATGCTTGATGGAGGCCTTTGCATCCCTGACTTTCATGGGCGCAATCCCCGTGACCAGGAGCTTCCTTCTCTTCATCTGCTGCTCTGATCGGTGTCTTACCTTTTATACACACAAGAGGCATGTGAACTCACAAAGAAGCCCCCCGTTTACCCCCCACACTAGCAGTGTGCACCATCTTCCCGCCCTTAACCCACTATGATGGACAGCTCCCTCGAGGGACCCCGGCGCCCTTCGGCGCAATGGCAAAGTTACACACACATGGTCACTGGAAATATGCAGGGCAGGATTTATTCTGGCATGATGCCCCTGTCACAAAAATTAAACCTCAACAGGAAGCACTAAAGATATGAAATAAAGCAGGTGCCCGAGTTGAAGCTCAAATTCAGTAACTGCTTAATCAGCCCAAAAAAAATGTGCGCTTTGTCGAGGCTGGGCAGGTGGTCTTTCTCAACAAAGAACAAAATGTAAGGAGGGCCTAAGGGGAATTGATGTTTACAGACCAGCTTGCACCCTGTCCCCCAACTGAGCAGTCAAACAACAATAAAGAGGATGCTGAGGGTCTCTGTAAATACTGTGGAAGAGCTAGACACTCAAATGTAGTGTGTAGAGAAAAAGAGGAACAAACCAAAGGAGAGAGAAAAGTCAGAAAAAAGTACCCATCAGCCCACCCGTAGGCGGAACCTCATCATCTGGTTTAGAGTTAGAAACTGGTATCCAATAGACACCCTTTTTTTAAATATCTTTTCAAAGGATGCTAGTATAGGATCCTCCAGTGAGATGGACAGCCAACAGGTTGTGTTAAAGGGCTGAGGGACAAACAGGTGGTTGCAGTGCTTGGAGTGTGAAGAGAAGTATTTAAAAATAACTGTTATGATGACAGAGAAAAACTTTTTAAGGGTGACCATCATAACGGCATGATTAAAAGCAGAGTGAGGATAGTATGGAAGGAATTACTATCAGTCAAAGATGTTAATTGGTCAACATGTTTCAGCCTAAACAGGCTTTCATCAGGACCTTTGCTATACACTACTGCATTCAGTGAATCAAAACGTACCGTGGGTGATAATGATGTAGACCTACCGGTAAACTTTTACTCTATGGTAGTCTCATGTTATTGTGACAGACACTCTCCTGAGGAAAAGAAGAAAGAGAAATGCACACACAGTGGAAACAGTTGTAAGCATTTTCAATTGACATAAAAAACTGAATATATCAGTATTCCACAATATAATAAAATTAAACTCAACCATAAAATTTATAGAGAAGGCCTCACCTCGCCTGGCACTCGCTCAGGTCAAAGAGGCCACGCACTAAAGATTAGAAGAAAGACATGGAAAGAGGTATTTTTACATGTGTGGATATTCACCAAAAGTGCGAAAAAACTTTTAGAGATGCTCAGTGTGGGCAAATGAGCAATGGCAAAATAGCAGGGAAAGCATGTGAATTGAATCTCAGTCAAAGCACCTCTGGTTTGTTTAGGATGGCTTTTAGGTGCTCTGATATCGATCAGATATTCTTATGCAACTCTCTTCACAAGTGCACAGTTATATAGCCTGATATTTGGAGAAGAGAGACACAAGAATCCTGAACATTTGTTAAAAAGATTATGTCCTGCATGCTGGTAAAAATGGTCAAGATGACTTGAAATTACCAAAGATGAAAAAAGCAGGTATTATGTCAAATGTGGAGCTCAGTAGAAAAGTATCCAGCAAGGAAGTCTGGAGCTTCTGCGAAGAAAGCGAGCCTGGATTATGTCACCCACCTGTCCGTCGTTGCCTCGTTTCTAACTTCTGAGCTGAGGGGAAGGTGGTGAACAAATCCACTTGAACAGAATAAGTAGGCCAAATGCGGACCAAAAAGGGAACCGCGTATTGTTTCAAGTCATCGGATGTGTTCGATGATAATTGGTTCAATGTCAAAACCGGAAACACATCAGCGTATACTTCTTCCGCATTAGTGAGTGGTGGCACAATAATGGGCCCGAAGGAGCAAGACATATCCGGTATAGTCGTCTTTGATTGGTCCTGCTGTGCAGACCGGAAGGCGGAAGCCGATCTGGGTGTTTGTGATCGTGCGTACCTACGGCCACGTGTGTTGCGGTTAAACAACAAGTGGACCATCTGGTTTATTCTGGTACACCCGCACATCTGCAGGTATGCCTAACCGAAAACACATTGATCGGCATCCGGTTTCCGGTCCGTGAAAAACAACTAATCAAGATCTACGTATATCTGCACTCCTATTTCATATCTGGCCCGCTAGTTGTTCAATTCCAAGACATGCGGTGACAGCTATGATTGACCGGGCACAACCAACTCTTGTAAATGATGCCTACTTGTAGTTGCACATTTTCATCTGAAAAACGCAAGCCAGTACGTTTTATTTATATCAAGTGTGAGAGGGGATTCCCTTCTCATATATGCGCTTAGATTTTGCAGCCAATGCTTCCAGGAGTGAAGCGGTAAGGGGTTGACCAGCTTTTCTGGTCAGAGCCCGCCATGTACCTGTTGCACCGTCCTCGTACTCCGGTACCGGCAGGCTCTGCCCATGACAAATCTAATCAGAGTCCTAACAATATTGGTCATATTTAAGCTAGTCTCTTTTGATAACACATATAAACTACGGGGACTCGGACTAGCTTTCTAGTCCTCTCTCCCTCTCTTGATACGCGCACACAGGGATGTGTGCCATGTCGACTCTTCACTTTGTTCTGCACCAAAACACTCAGACTGCAAAGGCAGTGTGTGAGTGTAGTGGTACTGGACCTCTAAGAGTGGCACAATAAGTGCTGCAGCCCTTAGAGGCCTTTACTGGTCACAGTGCCATGGGTACCTGTGGTACCATTTACCAGGGGCTGACTTGTGGCCAGAGATGCCAATTGGGTTTGTTTTGGGGAAAGAACACAGGCCCTGAGAACCTGATTGGCTGGGACCCATGGCACACCAAGTATCAATCAATCAATCAAAGACATTTATAGAGCGCACTACTTACCCGTAGGGTCTCAAGGCGCTGGGGGGAGGGGGGTGCCGTTACTGCTCGAACAGCCAGGTCTTCAGCTTCTTCCTGAAGGAGAGGTGGTCTTGGGTCAGGCGCAGGTCGGTCGGGAGGGAGTTCCAGGTCTTGGCGGCCAGGTAGGAGAAGGACCTTCCTCCTGTCGTCGCTCTTCGGATGCGGGGGACGGCGGCGAGGGCGTGGTTGGCTGATCGGAGGTGGCGTTTGGGAGCGTAGAAGTTGATTCGGTTGTTGAGGTAGCTTGGGCCTCGATCGTGTAGGGCTTTGTGTGCGTGGGTGAGGAGGCGGAAGGTGATTCTTTTGTTGACGGGGAGCCAATGCAGGTCTCTCAGATGTCCGGAGATGTGGCTGGTTCGTGGGATGTCGAGGATGAGTCTGGCTGAGGCGTTCTGGATCCGCTGGAGTCTCTTCTGGAGCTTGGCGGTGGTACCGGCGTAGAGGGCGTTGCCGTAGTCCAGTCGGCTGGTGACGAGGGCCTGGGTGACGGTCTTCCTGGTCTCAGTGGGGATGCACCAGAAGATCTTTCGTAGCATGCGAAGGATGTTGAAGCATGCCGAGGAGACGTTGTTGACTTGCCTGGTCATGGAGAGGGTGGAGTCCAGGATGAAGCCCAGGTTCCGTGCGTGGTCTGTCGGTTTGGGTGCGGTGCCCAGGGCTGGAGGCCACCAGGAGTCGTCCCAGGCGGAGGGGGAGGAGCCCAGGATGAGGACCTCCGTCTTGTCTGAGTTCAATTTCAGGCGGCTGGTCGTCATCCACTCGGCTACCTCTTTCATCCCTTCGTGCAGGTTGGCTCTGGCGGCGGCGGGGTCGTTGGTCAGGGAGAGGATCAGCTGGGTGTCGTCGGCGTAGGAGATTATGTTCAGGTTGTGTTGGCGTGCGATGGCCGCGAGGGGGCTCATGTAGACGTTGAAGAGGGTGGGGCTCAGCGAGGATCCTTGAGGGACACCGCAGATGACTTCGGTGGCCTCTGACTTGTACGGTGGTAGGCGGACTCTCTGTGTTCTTCCGTCGAGGAAGGAGATGATCCATTCCAGAGCCTTCTCCTGGATTCCGACGTTGCTGAGGCGTTGAACTAGGGTGCGGTGGCAGGCAGTGTCGAATGCTGCGGAGAGGTCCAGGAGGATGAGGGCCGCTGTTTCTCCGTTGTCCATCAGGGCTCGGATGTCATCGGTGGCGGCGATGAGGGCGGTCTCGGTGCTGTGGTTGGCTCGGAAGCCAGACTGTGAGGGGTCGAGGGATCCATTCGTCTCAAGGAAGGCGGCCAGCTGCTTGTTGACGGTCTTCTCGATAACTTTGGCTGGAAACGGGAGGAGCGAGATAGGGCGGTAATTCTTGAGTTCGGTGGGGTCCGCTGTGGGTTTCTTGAGTAGAGCGCTGAGTTCGGCGTGCTTCCAGCTCTCAGGGAAGGTGGCGGTGTCGAAGGATGTGTTGATGATGTCTCGCAGGTGGGGTGCAATGACAGCGTCGGCCTTGTTGAAGACGTGGTGGGGGCAAGGGTCGGTTGGAGATCCGGAGTGGATGGAGTTCATCGTGCGGGCGGTGTCTTCGGTGCTGATCGGAGTCCAGGCGCGAAGGGTGGTGGTGGGGGGTGGTGGTTCGGTCGTGGTGTGCGTTGGTTAGTTGTTGAAGCTGTTGTGTATGTCCGCGATCTTGTTGTGGAAGTATGAGGCGAGGGAGTCGCAGAGGTCTTGCGATGGGGTGATGTTGTTGTTTCCTGCGCTGGGGTTGGATAGCTCTTTCACGATGTTGAAGAGTTCCTTGCAGTTGTGTGCGTTGTTGTCCAGCCGGTCCTTGAATGCACTTTTCTTGGCGGCGCGGATCAGCTGGTGGTGCTTCCGGGTGGCAAGCTTGAAGGTGGTCATGTTGTCCGGTGTTGGTTCCCTTCTCCAGACTTTCTCGAGGGCTCGGCAGTTCTTCTTGGAGCTCTTGAGTTCGTCGGTGAACCATGGGGCTTTCTTGCTGCCGGGTCTGCTGGGCGGGGTCCTCAGCGGGGCGAGCTCGTCCGCGCAGTTGCTGATCCACTTCGTGAGGTTGACGGCGGCCTGGCTGGGGTTCGCTGAGCTGGCAGGAGGGTGCTGGCTCAGGGAGGTTGCGAGCTGGTCGGCTGTGATCTTGTTCCAGCTTCTGCGGGCAGCCTGTTGCTGGTGGTGGTGGGTCATCGTTCTTTTGAAGGTGAAGTGGACGCAGCTGTGGTCCGTCCATTGAAGCTCTGTGGCGTGGCTGAAGGTGATGTCTTTGCTGGATGAGAAGACTGCGTCGAGTGTGTGTCCGGCGAGGTGGGTGGGGGTGGACACCAGCTGCTTGAGTCCAAGGTTGGCGAGGTTGTCGAGCAGGGTGCTGGTGTTGCGGTCGTTGTTGTTCTCCAGGTGGAAGTTGAGGTCTCCCAGGAGGATGTAGTCAGCGGAGGGGAGGGCGTGCGGGCTGACGAAGTCGGCGATGTCCTTGCTGAATTGGGTGCGTGGTCCCGGAGGTCGGTAGATCAGGGTGCCTCTGAGGGTGGTCTTCGGGTCGGTGTGGATCTGGAAGTGCAGGTGTTCGGCGGTGGTGAGGGTGTTGTCAGTGCTGGTCGTGATACGGACGGTGTTCCTGTGGATGATGGCGATGCCTCCTCCCATCTGGTTGGCTGTGCGGTCCCTCCGGGTGATCTTGTAGCCCTCTGGGATGGCGATGGCGATGTCGGGAGCTGAAGAGGCGTTCATCCAGGTCTCCGTGAGGAAGGCAACGTCAGGGGCTGTGGTGTCGAGGAGGTTCCAGAGTTCGATGGCGTGTCTGTGGACGGAGCGGGTGTTGAGCAGGATGCACTTGAGGTGGGTGCTGCTGGAGTTCGACTTGGCGGGTGCTGGTGGGATGCAGGTCCGGATTCAGGTGAACTTGCAGGCGTGACAGCTGAAGGGTCCGTGGGTGCGTCGTGGTGTGGCGTGGTAGCATCCTGGGAGTCGACCGGCGTTGAGTGCGCTGAGGGTGGCGGCGGTGTACGTCAGGCGGGTCGGGCGGGGTCTTCGAGGGCCAGGGGTCCTGGCACTGGGCGCGGTCCAGGCGCGGACGGGCGTAGACGGGCTTACCTTTGGCGCGCCTTCGGCGCACAATCGGCACGCCCGCTGCGCGTGACCGCTGCGCATTCACACGGTCGCCATATATGGCCAAGTGCGCGGGGGGCGGAGCAGCTGGGAGGCGGGAGCGGGGAGGGTACAGAAGGGAAAAAGGGGCGGGGTTAGCGGCGGTGGCGGGAAGCGGGGAGGGAGTACGAAGGGCGGCGAGACAGCGGGCAAACAGGAAGGAAAACGCAATTACGAGCACAGATTTACAAAACAGGGACTAAGGAAGGAAAAAAACAAAGCACTAACAAAACAGTCACAAGGGGAAACCGGCAGGCGAGCACGGACCACGCCGCTCGGAGGAGGGGGCATGGTCAGCGGCAGCGAGGCAGGCAGCGAGGCAGTCAAGGCAAGGGGGCACACGCAGCAGCTGGTGGCCGTGCGGCGCGGGGGTGTCCTACAACTAGGTCACACTCACCTGCGTCGCACGGTCGCCATATATGGCCAAGTGCGCGGGGGGGGCGGAGCAGCTGGGAGGCGGGAGCGGGGAGGGTACAGAAGGGAAAAAGGGGCGGGGTTAGCGGCGGTGGCGGGAAGCGGGGAGGGAGTACGAAGGGCGGCGAGACAGCGGGCAAACAGGAAGGAAAACGCAATTACGAGCACAGATTTACAAAACAGGGACTAAGGAAGGAAAAAAACAAAGCACTAACAAAACAGTCACAAGGGGAAACCGGCAGGCGAGCACGGACCACGCCGCTCGGAGGAGGGGGCGTGGTCAGCGGCAGCGAGGCAGGCAGCGAGGCAGTCAAGGCAAGGGGGCACACGCAGCAGCTGGGGCCGTGCGGCGCGGGGGTGTCCTACAACTAAGTGCATCAGTAGTCTAGCAAAAAGTGGGGGGTTACTGCAACAGAAACCCACTTTCCTACACTTCCCCTGTCTCCTAAACGTGAGGCAGTAAATTTTGTTATGCAGTACAGCTGCCTGTGTGGTAGTCCTGTAATGAATGTCCCTTTTCTATGCCCACAACATTTTTCCGTATTTCCGTAGTAAGTCCATAAAGTTAGGTCTCGCAAGGATTAGTTGCAGGCACGCGCCATGCAATGGCAGCCCTTCGATGTCAGCTGTTTCGAGTGCGACATCTGCAAGGACTGGTTCCTGACTGGAGCTAGGGGCTTGAGAAGGGCTCCGGAGCTCTGGAGTGCGTGATGTGACCCAGGGTAACCTCCGCCTCCCTGAGGGGAGCGATGTGCAAAAACGGCCGCTCTGCATGGAGGAGCCGGGATCTAAGATTCCAACACGATGACACCACAGCGCTGAAGTGCCCAATTTCATTGCTGTTTTTATGTTGGGGGAATGGAAATAACGATGAGCAAGTATTAAAGGAATAACATGCAGGAGTCTGTTTCCAGACGAATTCCTAAGTGTTTTCTTCCAAACTTTCACACAGCGGTAAAAGCTACTTTCAGCAGCAGACATACCGGAATGAAAAACAAAAACGTTAATTGTGAAGGTAACCAAACAATGTGAGGAGCACAGTCCGAAATATTCACAAGGGTGAAGGTCCCGTAATTCCTGTGACCTAGGTGTATTGGTAACTCTTACCTGTGTCAGAGCGTTGATTTCTTCTGATGCAAGATAGATATAGAGCTGCACGTATTAGGGTTGTTGCATTGAGTAATTGCTAAATGAGTGACAATGGTTTCCGAAAGCATTACTGTACCCAGGTGACAATGTATTGATACCGCAAAATTAATTCTCGGAGTGCATAGACATAAGATTTGCTACCCTTACTGCCATGAATTATTATTCCTCATAGGGTTAGTGCCTCAAGTCATCTCTCATAGTTCAACCTGTTACTGTGGTCAGTCACCTCGCAGCCATCCAACGCCGGTTGGCCCTCCCGCCGTCCTCAATGCTCCTCTTTTGACTAGAGTCCATCGAGAGACATGCTCTAACAGTCTACTATATTGCCTCATCCAGCCTCTCAAGTTTGGGCCTCTGCCTGCTGGTCGCAGGCCTGTGAGGCCCAATTTACACACACACAGAAGAGGCCTCAGGTCCCCGTTTGTCCAGTAGGTGTTGTATTAATGCACCTACAGACCTTGCTCCGCAGACGAACTGATTGCGCCGAGGGTCTAGGTGCCTACTGTGATGCAGGGAGATGTGTCCTAACTCTAGTCCTGGAGCATCAGAGTCACCACTGCACATACTGCTTCAGGCTCGGATGTCCCCTCCTCTCACATTCCTGGCTAAATGGACGAAACACTTCAGACCAGGGCAGTCTAGACCACATAGTCTTAAAACATTTTAGATACCAGTTGCACCCTACCTCAGACAGAAGATCACTGAGGAGGCCCCAGAGGGTAAGTCATTGGGTCTTACTGTGATTTTAGCATCCCAGAAACGGACTGTTTACTCATAGATGAAAGCAGCTCTTTTTGGAAGGTTTAATCTGACTGCAGATAAGCATTTAAAAACAACTTTGCAGCATTTCTACGCAGAGTAACTAGACATTATGGGAGGCCTGATTGGACCTTGAATGAAGTGCCACTTTTAAAGTGCTGCAGTAAGTGTAACCTGGCGCAGACAAACCTCTAATTTCAGCAGAGAACATCCTATGTATTTATTTTGTATAGTTACATTAACATGTAGCTGATGGAAAACTGCTTGGTGCTTGCAGGTTTGCAAAGACACCTGGCAAACTGGTCACCATGAGGGTACAGAGGAATACACCTCAATTAGAGCACATTTTCACACTGATTCCTTCAAAGATGCCAAGGTTTCAGATTGGCAAGTGTGAAGTTTTCATAATTTAACTGTAATAATGGGTGACATTCACACAGTCTGACTCTGCTCAGTTTTTAGTAGCCTGCTGTTAGCACACTTTAGTTCGGTGACTTTCTTAGAGTTTCTAGTTGCTCAAATGGGCGTAATTTCTAATATTTATATGTTTCCCTCCTCTGAATTGATTGATTTTGCTCATGAGAAAGTGTCACTCATAGTCTTTGAAATGTCACTCATAATTACACTGAAATTATAAATATGTCACACATCGCAATCTGAAACCTTGGCAGCTATGCTAAGTCTACCACACACAGCACATTTGAACATCTCATAATTCCATGCCATACAATTATACTATAAATAATTTAATCCTACGACATTCCATACCACATAGTTACAATCCTAAAAATTAAAAAACACATATTTCCACTTCACTCCATACCACATAATTCCACATCACATAATAACATTCCACACAACGTAATACCATTCCAAACCACATAATTACACCCCACACAACACAATTCAACTACACAGAATTCCACTTCAACCTATTTAATTATACTTCGCACAACATATTTACACTCCACTCCAAAACACATAATTACCCTCCACAAAATATAACTCTGCAACATGCTGCATAATTCCACTCCGCACAATTATACACCATACCATGCCACATAATTCCACAAGTCACACAATTCCACAATTCATCCCCAAACAATTCATCAAACAACATAATTACACTCCACATAATACCACTCAGCACTGCATAATTTACCTCCACATAATAATGCTCTACTCCATATTGCATAAATACACTCCACATAAATCCAGTCTATGCCACGTAGCAACAATTCACATAACTACACTTCACACCATGCCTCATAATACCACTCAACATAATTTTACCTCAACAGTGCCCACTTCCACATCACACAAATTCAACTCTACACATTTCCATTCCACACCACATAATTAAAAAACAAACTACATAATTCAAAACAACAACACAATTGCACAACGCACCGCATACATCCAATCTACACCACAAAATTCCACACCTTGCTACAATATTTAACAGCACACCACATAAGTAAACTCCACTACATACCACTCCACTACACAAAATACCAATCCAGATAATCTCTCTCCAAGACACACAATCCCACTCCATGACACCCAATCCCACTCCACATAATTCCAGTACACTCAGTGCCACACAATTACTATGCACATAATTACACTGCACACCATGCCACATTATTTCACTACACAGATCCATTCCACACAACACAATTCCACAACAAGCTATTCCAATCCAAACCATAAATACCTTGCACATATGCAAATGCATATATTGAAAAACCATATATTGCAAATGCGTGTTTACCTTCCAATGTGTCCCAGCAGATCCTGTTCCTGGAGCTGGGAACCTTCTCCTGCCCCTGTCAGCACTCCTCTGTGCTGCCTTCTGCTCTCTGGGGCCCTCACCCCCATCCTTTTTCCGGGCCTGGCTGGTGGCTCTGACTGAAGAGAATCAATGTAAGTTGTTATTTTGTTTCTCTTCAGTCCTGGGACAGCGGGAGCAGCTCAGTGCAGGCTGCTTTAGAGGGAGAGAGGCTTGCTTTAAAGCAAGCCTCTCTCTCACAGCTCTCTACCAAAGAGCTGAGGGGGCCCCTTCATTTACTGAAGAGTGGGGGCACCCGCACCACGGGGGCTGCAGTGGTTTTTGTTATGCCCCTGACACATGCATTCTTTCAAAAAGCAATGAAGAAGCTCTTCCTCATATAGAAATTAGCTGGACCATGGGGGCATGGTTGAGACAGCCAAGATGGAGGTCACAGTCCAGAGCTGCTTCTGATCGCCTCGCTAATCCGCCATCATTCGCAACAGGCAGCCACTGGGATTTCAGCCCCCCCTCCCCCACCGGTGTTGATTCGGTGTAAACGCTGACGCACTGTAGAGTGGGGCTGCGGCTGAATTGGGCATCATATGTAGTGAGTAAAGCTGGCCGCAGGACTGCCATTCCAACATGGCGGTCTGCAATTGCTGGTGAACCCGCCGCAGCGGAAGAGACTAGATGCCACCACTGAGCGATTGGATCAGGCAGCAACCCCACCCCTCGCAACACCACCACCCTGCTTGACAACCTCGCCAACCTCGGACTCAAGCAGCTGGTGACCACCCCCACCCACCTCGCCGGACACACACTCGACGCTGTCTTCTCATCCAGCAAGGACATCGTCTTCAGCCACGCCACCGGACTCCACTGGACGGACCACAGCTGCGTCCACTTCACTTTCAGAAGATCCACGTTCCACCACCAACAGCAACAGGTTGCTCGAAGAAACTGGAACAAGATCACAGCAGACCAGCTCGCCGCTTCCCTGAGCCAGCACCCTCCCGCCAGCTCAGCGAACCCCAGCCAGGCCGCCGACAACCTCACAAAGTGGATCAGCAACTGCGCAGATGTCCTCGCCCCACTGAGGACCCCGCCTAGCAGACCCGGCAGCAAGAAGGCCCCATGGTTCACCGATGAACTCAAGAGCTCCAAGAAGAACTGCCGAGCCCTCAAGAAAGCCTGGAGAAGGGAGCCAACACCGGACAACATGACCACCCTCAAGCTCGATACCCGGAAGCACCATCAACTGATCCGCACCACCAAGAAAACAGCATTCAAGGACCG
This sequence comes from Lissotriton vulgaris, assembly GCF_964263255.1. NCBI lineage: Eukaryota > Metazoa > Chordata > Amphibia > Caudata > Salamandridae > Lissotriton > Lissotriton vulgaris. Next base: position 67,937 of record NW_028251699.1, read on the forward strand.
GCTGGACAACAACGCACACAACTGCAAGGAACTTTTCAACAATGTGAAAGAGCTCTCCAACCCCAACGCCGGAAACAACGACATCACCCCGTCGCAAGACCTCTGCAACTCCCTCGCCTCCTACTTCCACAACAAGATCGCGGACATACACAACAGCTTCAGCCCACAAACAACGCTCCCAACGACCGCACCAACGCCCCCCACCACCACCCTCAGCGCCTGGACCCAGATCAACACAGAAGACACCATCCGCACGATGAACTCTATCCACTCCGGATCCCCGACCGACCCGTGCCCCCACCACGTCTTCAACAAGGCCGACGCTGTCATCGCACCCCACCTGCGGGACATCATCAACTCCTCCCTCGACACCGCCACCTTCCCTGAGAGCTGGAAGCACGCCGAACTCAGCGCTCTACTAAAGAAGCCAACAGCGGACCCCACCGAACTCAAGAATTACCGCCCCATCTCGCTCCTCCCATTCCCAGCCAAAGTCATCGAGAAGACCGTCAACAAGCAGCTGGCCGCCTTCCTTGAGACGAATGGATCCCTCGACCCCTCACAGTCTGGCTTCCGAGCCAACCACAGCACCGAGACCGCCCTCATCGCTGCCACCGATGACATCCGAGCCCTGCTGGACAACGGTGAAACAGCGGCCCTCATCCTCCTAGACCTCTCCGCGGCGTTCAACACTGTCTGCCACCGCACCCTAGTGCAGCGCCTCAGCAACACCGGAATCCAGGAGAAGGCACTGGAGTGGATCATCTCCTTCCTCGCTGGAAGGACACAGAGAGTCCGCCTACCACCGTTCAGATCTGCAGCCACTGAAGTCATCTGCGGCGTTCCTCAGGGCTCCTCGCTCAGCCCCACCCTCTTCAACGTCTACATGAGCCCCCTTGCGGCCATCGCACGCCAACACAACCTCAACATCATCTCCTACGCCGACGACACCCAGCTGATCCTCTCCCTGACCAACGACCCCGCCGCCGCCAGAACCAACCTCCACGAAGGGATGAAAGACGTAGTCGAGTGGATGACGACCAGCCGCCTGAAACTGAACTCAGACAAGACGGAAGTCCTCATCCTGGGCTCCTCGCCCTCCGCCTGGGACGACTCCTGGTGGCCCCCGCCCTGGGCACTGCACCCAAACTGACAGACCACGCACGCAACCTGGGCTTCATCCTGGACTCCTCCCTCTCCATGACCAGACAAGTCAACGCCGTCTCCTCGTCGTGCTTCAACATCCTGCGCATGCTACGGAAGATCTTCCGGTGGATCCCCACCGAGACCAGGATGACGGTCACCCAGGCCCTCGTCACCAGCCGACTGGACTACGGCAGCGCCCTCTACGCAGGAACCACCGCCAAGCTCCAGAAGAGACTCCAGCGGATCCAGAACGCCTCAGCCAGACTCATCCTCGACATCCCCCGGAGCAGCCACATCTCCGGACATCTGCGAGACCTGCACTGGCTCCCCGTCAACAAGAGAATCACCTTCCGTCTCCTCACCCACGCACACAAAGCCCTGCACGACCAAGGCCCGAGCTACCTCAACAACCGCCTCAACTTCTACGCTCCCAAACGCCACCTCCGATCGACCAACCACGCCCTCGCCGCCGTCCCCCGCATCCGAAGAGAGACAACAGGAGGAAGGTCCTTCTCCTACCTGGCCGCCAAGACCTGGAACACCCTCCCGACCGACCTTTGCCTGACCCAAGACCACCTCTCCTTCAGGAAAAAACTCAAGACCTGGATGTTCGAGCAGTAGCGGCACCCCCCCCCCCAAGCGCCTTGAGACCCTCCGGGTAAGTAGTGCGCTCTATAAATGCCTTGATTGATTGATTGATTGTATTAGGAGCGGTGGCCGGCAACAGGCTGTCCGTGGCTGGAGCAGCCGCTGTGACTGCATGAGTGGCAGTGGCCTTGAGCTTGGGGCAACCAGGCGGGCACTTTCCTGCTAAGTGATGAGGCCTCACACTGCTGTGAGGGGGGAGAGGTGTGGCCTGTGGCTCCTGGCCGGGAGCAGAAGGAGGACTCCCTTGAAGAAAGCCACAAGCAAGCAACACTCAAGTAAGTAACCTGGTTCTCTTCCGCCCTTCATGAGTCCAGGCGCATCTGTAGACAGCTCGAACAGCAAGACTCCTGAAGACCCCTAAGCCTTCAAGACTGATGTCACTGCATGCCACCACCTCATCAGAACAACAAAGAAAGTGGGTTTACAAGAAAGGATCAACACTAATCCACTCAATAGTAAAGAACTGCGGTCAAATAATTTGCCAGATCCAGCAAAGAGATAGCAGACATACCCCCTCCCATGACCTCTGCACCAACCTAGGCACCTACTTCCACCACAAGATCAAAGTGATATACAACAGCGTTGACGGCGTTGACAACCTCGATACCCAAGACCCTTACACCTGACCTACAACCACTGCACCCTATGGGCCCAGACCCCAACAGACCCTACTCAGCTGGACTCCGCTCATGGCACACTACACCCTCAAGCTCATAAAGAGCATTCACTCCAGAACACCCTCGTACCAGACCTGTCCTGACCTGGTCAGAGCCGGTCGCTCCTCCCGCCACGTGGCCCACCCCAAGGGTGCCCGGTATCTGCCGCCGCTGCTGCTGCCGCTGCCAGTTTGTATCTGCCCCCTCATATCTGTATTGTGCCAGTATTCGTTTTTGCATCGTCCTCTGATAGTATTGTGCCTTTAATTGATTTTTAGCATCGTCCTCTGTGCCCCTGTTCGTATTGTGCCTGTAGTTGTTTTTTAGCATCGTCCTCTGTGCCCCTGACCGTATTGTGCCTGTATTTGCTTCTTAGCATCGTCCTCTGTGCCCCTGATCGTATTGTGCCTGTATTGTTTTTGCATTTGCCTCTGCTGTGCCCCTGATCGCTCCTGTGCCTCCTCCGCCGACCCACCCCGCTCCCTGCCGCTGCTTTCCCGCGGCCCCAACCCCGCTCCCTCCAGCATCACCGCTCCCCTCCCCACTCTCCACCCCGCTCCCGCCTCCCTGCTGCTCCTCCCTCCCACTGAACTCAAAAGGTGGTGTCCACGAGGTGGGGAGCTGTGACTTGACCTGACCTGGTCAGAGCCGGTCGCTCCTCCCGCCGCGTGGCCCACCCCGAGGGTGCCCGGTATCCGCCGCCGCTGCCGCTGCCAGTGTGTATCTGCCCCCTCATATCTGTATTGTGCCAGTATTCGTTTTTGCATCGTCCTCTGATAGTATTGTGCCTGTAATTGTTTTTTAGCATCGTCCTCTGTGCCCCTGATAGTATTGTGCCTGTAATTGTTTTTTAGCATCGTACTCTGTGCCCCTGATCGTATTGTGCCTGTATTTGCTTCTTAGCATCGTCCTCTGTGCCCCTGATCGTATTGTGCCTGTATTGTTTTTGCATCGTCCTCTGCTGTGCCCCTGATCGCTCCTGTGCCTCCACCGCCGACCCACCCCGCTCCCTGCCGCTGCTCCCCCGCAGCCCCACCCCCGCTCCCTCCAGCATCACCGGTCCCCTCCCCTCTCGCCACCCCGCTCCCGCCTCCCAGCTCTTCCTCCCTCCCACTGAACTCAAAAGGTGGTGTCCGCGAGGCGGGGAGCTGTGACCTGACCTGACCTGGTCAGAGCCGGTCTTTCCTCCCGCCACGTGGCCCACCCCGAGGGTGCCCGGTATCCGCCGCCGCTGCCGCTGCCACTGCCAGTTTGTATCTGCCCCCTCATATCTGTATTGTGCCAGTATTCCTTTTTGCATCGTCCTCTGATAGTATTGTGCCTGGAATTGTTTTTTAGCATCGTCCTCTGTGCCCCTGATGGTATTGTGCCTGTAATTGTTTGTTAGCATCATCCTCTGTGCCCCTGATCGTATTGTGCCTGTATTTGCTTCTTAGCATCGTCCTCTGTGCCCCTGATCGTATTGTGCCTGTATTGTTTTTGCATCGTCCTCTGCTGTGCACCTGATCGCTCCTGTGCCTCCACCGCCGACCCACCCCACTCCCTGCCGCTGCACCCCCGCGGCCCCACCCCCGCTCCCTCCAGCATCACCGTTCCCCTCCCCACTTGCCACCCTGCTCCCGTCTCTTAGCTGCTCCTCCCTCGCCCCGCCCCTCAACTCTCCATTTATGGCAGAGTCTGCGCGTGCGCGCAGCGTTCACGCGCAGCGGGCGCGCCGATTTTGCGCCAAAGGCGCGCCAAAGGCAAGCCAGTCGGCGCCCATCCGCGCCTGGACCGCGCCCAGCGCCAGACCCCCTGGCCCCTGCTGAAGCCACCCCACCCGCTGGACGTACAGCGCCGCCACCCTCAACGCACTCAACACCGGCCGGACCCCCGGCTGCCACCGAGCCACCCCAGGACGCACCCACGGGCCCTTCACCTGTCAACCCTGCAAGTTCTTCTGCATCCGGACCTGCACCGCACCTGCACCCGCCAAGCCGAGCACCAACAGCAACCACCTGAGGTGCATCCTGCTCAACACCGCTCCATCCACAGACACGCCGTGGAACTTTGGTACCTGCTCAACACCACATCTCCAGACGTCGCCTTCCTCACGGAAACTTGGATGAACGCCTCCTCAGCGCCCGACATCGCCATCGCCATCCCGGACGGATACAAGATCACCCGGAGGGACCTCGTCAACCAGACAGGAGGAGGCATCGCCATCGTCCACAAGAACACCATCCGCATCACGACCAACTCCGACGACACCCTCACAGCCACCGAACATCTTCACTTCCAGATACACACCGACCCCAAGACCACACTCAGAGGAACCCTCATCTACAGACCCCCAGGACCCCGCACACAATTCAGTGAAGACATCGCAGACTTCATCAGCCCACACGCCCTCCCCTCCACTGACTGCATTCTCCAAGGGGACCTCAACTTTCACCTGGAAAACAACAATGACAACAACACCACCGCCCTGATGGACAACCTCGCCAACCTCGGACTCAAGCAACTGGTAAACACCCCCACCCACTACGCCGGACACATGCTCGACCCAATCTTCTCCTCTAGCAAGTACGTCTCCTTCAGCCACTCCACCGGACTCCACTGGACAGACCATACCTGCGTCCACTTCAGCTTCAGATAGACCACAACTCACCACCTCCCACAACAGGTTCCCCGCAGGAGCTGAAACAAGATCACCACGGACCAGCTCACCACATCACTGAACCAGAACCCTTCCACCAGATCTACGGACCCCAACCAAGCAGCCAACAATCTCACACAGTAGATCACCAACTGCGCTGATGACCTCGCACCCCTGAAAAAACAACCCAGCAAGCCCGGAAGCAAGAGAGACTCCTGGTTCAACGACAACCTCAAGAACTCCAAGAAGAACTGCCGCACCGTCGAGAAAGCCTGGCGAAAAACCCCGACCAAAGACAACATGACCGCCCTCAAGAACGCCACCCGCAAACACCACCAGTTGATACATACCACCAAGAAGTCAGCATACAAGGATCGACTAGACAACAACGCACACAACAGCAAGGAACTCTTCAGCATCGTCAAGGAGCTCTCCAACCCCAGCGCCGGAAACAACTACATCACCCCCTCACAAGACCTCTGCGACTCACTCGCCTCGTTCTTCCACAGCAAGATCGCAGAAATACACAACAGCTTCGGCAAACAGTCCACGCACCCAACCACAGAACCAACGCCCGCCACCACCACCCTCCGCGCCTGGACCCTGGTCAGCACTGAAGACACCATCCACACGATGAACACCATCCACTCTGGATTACCAACCGACCCATGCCCCCACCACATCTTCAACAAGGCCGACTCCGTCATCGCACCCCAACTCCGGGGCATCATCAACTGCTCCTTCAACACCGCCACCTTCCCGGAGAGCTGGAAGCATGCCGAACTCAGCGCCCTCCTGGGAAACCATCAGCAGACCCCACCGACCTCAAGAACTACCGCCCCATCTCGCTCCTCCCGTTTCCCGCCAAAGTCATCGAGAAGACCGTCAACAGACAGCTTGCCACCTTCCTCGAGATGAACGGATCCCTCGACCACTCACAGTCCGGCTTCCGAGCCAACCATAGCACCGAGACCGCCCTCATCGCTGCCACGGACAACATTCGAACCTTGCTCGACAATGGGGAAACAGCGGCCTTCATCCTCCTGGACCTCTTCGCAGCGTTCAATACTGTCTGCCACCGCACCCTAGTACAACGCCTCAGCAACGTCGGTATCCAAGAGAAGGCACTGGAGTGGATCATCTCGTTCCTCTCCGGAAGAACCCAGAGAGTCCGCCTCCCCCCGTTCAGATCCGAGGCCACTAAAGTCGTCTGCGGCGTATCGCAAGGATCATTTATTTATTTATTTATTTTATTTTACAGATTTGTAAAGCGCATGGCTGCCCGAAAGCGTCCCAGCGCTAGTGATAAAGAAACCAGGTGCGAGGGAAGCATTACGGGAACAGCCAGGTCTTGAGTGCCCTACGAAATGAGAGTAGGTTGAGCTGGGCTCTGATGTCTGGGGCAGTGAGTTCCATAATTTGGAAGCATTATATGCAAAGAGTCGACCTCCAGAGCGGGCTTTCTTGATTCTGGGTATGGATGCCAAGTTGCAGTGTGAAGAACGTAACATTCTCTTGGTAGTATAGGGAGTGATAAGGTTTTTTAAGATGGGTGGAGCCTTACCATGCAGAATTTTATATGTCGTGCAAAGTGCCTTAAATTGTATTCTCTTCTGGATAGGCAGCCAATGCAAGGCGTTCAGGGCTGGTTTGGCTGAACAGCGACAATGGGTTCCTGTGAGAAGACGGGCGGCAGTATTTTGTACTATCTGGAGTTTTGATAGTACTTTTTTAGGGGCCCCCAGATAGAGGGCATTGCCGTAGTCTAGGCGGGACAGCACAAGGCCGTGAATCAAAAGTTTTTGAGATTGTATTGGAAGTAATGGCAGAATTTTTCTAGCGGTCCATAGAAGGCCATGACACACACCAGCCGTTTTTCTTGCTTGGGTGAAGAAATTGAGGCCTTCATCCAGCCAGATTCCTAGATTCTTGATTTCTTGTTTCGGATTGGGTGGCGTGCCCGTACATGGCGGCCACAGGGATTTGGGTTGGTAAAGTGACTGATTGCCTAGAACCATTATCTCTGTCTTGTCATTATTAAGTTTGAGATGTGAGATGTTCATCCATTTAGTTATGTCGCTAAGACAGTTGTGGAGGTTGGTGAGGGATTGGTCTTGCTGACTTAAGGAGACTACCAATTGCGTATCGTCAGCGTACGTTAAAAGCTTGATCCCGAAAGGGGTGACGATCTTCTCCAGGGGGGACATGTAAACATTAAAAAGGGTCGGACTCAGGGACGAACCCTGAGGGACCCCACAGCTGATGGCCGTGGGCCTGGAAGTGAAATTACCATCTGCTACCTGGAAGGACCTATCGTTAAGGAAGGATTCCAACCAGGACAGGCCCGTCCCTACGATTCCAAGATCTCTAAGCCTATGGACCAGTGTCGAATGGTTGACGGTGTCGAAGGCTGCGCTCAGGTCCAGGAGGATCACTGATCCTCCTGAGTCGATGATTTTTCTTGCCTCTTCGACAACCGCCAACATCGCAGTTTCTGTGCTCTGGCCGGGCCTAAATCCCGTCTGAGACGGCTCCAGGAGACCATTGGTTTCAAGGTTTTCAGAAAGTTGGTGATTGACATATTTCTCGGCTATCTTGCTGATGCCTGGGAGGAAGGAGATCGGCCGAAAATTGCCTAATTCTAGTGGGTCCAAGTGCGATTTCTTAATAAGGGCTTTGACAGTTGCTTTTTTCCAGCTAGGTGAAACAACGCCATAGGTAAGCGAGATGTTAATCAAATTCGCCAGATAAGGAAGAATGGTAGGCGCAACTAACTTTAGGATGTTGAAGGGTGCGGGATCAGTTTGGGATCCACTTTTGATTGAATATAGTATTGGGGAGAGAGTATCTATTGTCAAGGGGGTGAAGTGGGACAATTGATATGCTGTAGCATGGGGTGTGGAACTGGGCGGATTAGAAATGGAGAGAGCGTCAGATGTTTGTGACGTAAGAGAATTGAGAATGTTTTTAATCTTTGATTCAAAAAATTCCGCAAGTTCATTGCATCGGTTAGCTGATGGTTCTACTAAAGGGGGAGGATCTGGTGCTTTGAGAAGTTTTTTAGCAATTTGAAACGTCTCCCTTGATGAGTTGGTAGATGATTTGATTTTTTCCTCGAAATATTTGACTTGGGCGATTTTAAGTGCCTTTTTGTAGTTGAGAATGGTCTGTTTATATTCAGTTTTTTTAATAGGGTCGAAATTTTTTCTCCAGTCTCTTTCTGATTTCTTACAGACTTTTTTTAGTAGTCGCATTTCCTGGGTAAACCATGGGGAGGTAATTTTACCTCGGGGCTTACAGGAAGATTTTTTAGGTAGGGTTTTGTCCAATATCTCTCCTATCCATTTCGAAAACTCTGCATCGGCGTGAATAGGGTTGGAGACAAGATTAGGGGGGGCGCTCTAGATTTAACTTCCATTTTTCTGGGTCTAGGGTAGCCCAAGAGCGAGTGGGCTTATTAGGTAGAGATTTAGGGCGTAAGATGCTATATAGCTGCCAATTCAGTGAAATTAAGAAATGGTCCGACCATGGTACCGGAGTATGATCTAAGATAGTAAGATCATTAATGTTTGAAAAAATAGGATCCAACAGGTGGCCCAGTGAGTGAGTCGGTTGTCTACTTTGTAGACTAAGCTGAAGGGTTTCAAGGTCTGCTATTAGGTCAGAGGCTGGTTTGACTTCCTTTTTATCGAAATGAATGTTCAGATCTCCTAGGATCATAAAAGTGGAGTGGATGGCAGCAAATGTGCAAGTATGTTCCATGAGAGATTCACTGAACTGGCCCATGGGTCCTGGAGGGCGGTAAATAAGAATTCCAGACAAAGATCTACATGGGGAGGCTTGAATAGAGAATAGAGCATTTTCACAATCTAGGAGGGGGCTGCCTTGCAATCGGCAGGAAAGATGGTCTTTATAAATTATAGCAATACCTCCTCCCTTCCCTTTGGATCGGTCCACATGTTGAATTAAGAAGCCGGGAGGGAGGGATTTGACGATGTCTGGGTCGGAATCTGGTCCCAACCAGGTTTCTGTTAGAAAAAGAACGTCTAACTGACGATTTTCTAAAGTGTGGTAGATTTCTATTGAATGCTTGGGGAGTGATCTGCAATTAATCAGGGCCATGCGCATTAGGATGGAAGAGGAATGTTGAGGCACAGTAGGTGTAAATTTATACGGGCAGTGGAGGCAATGGTTGGAGAAGTTGTCCCCAATTGCAGAGTGTAAACAAGGGCCCTTTAACTCTCTATTCAAACGTAGCAGAGCATCCCTTGAGTATCTGTGCGTAAGGTGGATAGCAATATCTATAGTGTCTGGCTCTGAGCTCTGCCTAGCGCGGACGAGCTTGCCTTAAGCGCGCCTTTGGCGCGCCATCGTCGCGCCCGCTGTGCTCGTCCGCTGCGCTTCCGGCAAAAGCACATGCTTTATGGGATTGCTGAGGGTGTTGGAGAGGGGGGCGTGGCCAGCACAAGTAGGCGTGTCTCGTGGCTCAATGAGCTCGAAGGCAAATGGCGGCAAGAAAGAAGCGTTTACCCGTATCAGTGCTAACTCCGCTGTGCGGGGATGCCTGAGTCTGAGGACTGATGCCCAAAAGGATCAGTGAGGGTTTAAAACACAATATTTGCATAGTTTTTAAAATTTCTAAATCGGCTAACGCTGCTCCCGGCTTCCGCCTCAGGAGGTTGCAGTATCAATACGGCACTTGTAATCAGCGCGCGCTTTTATACCTGGTGAGGGGGGCGTGGCCAGCACAAATTGGCGTGTCTCATTGCTCAATGAGCTCGAAGGCAAATAGCGGCAAGAAGGAAGCGTTTACCTGTATCAGCGGTAACTCCGCTGTGCGGGGATGCCTGAGTCTGAGGACTGATGCCCAAAAGGATCGGTGAGGGTTTAAAACACAATATTTACACAGTTTTAAAATGTCTAAATCGGCTAACGCTGCTCCCGGCTTCCACCTCAGGAGGTTGCAGTATCAATACGGCGCTTGTAATCAGCGCGCGCTTTTATACCTGGTGAGGGGTCATCACTCAGCCCCACCCTCTTCAACATCTACATGAGCCCCCTCGAAGCCATCGCACGCCAACACAACCTCAACATCATCTCCTACGCCGACGACACCCAGCTGATCCTCTCCCTCACCAACGACCCTGCCACCGCCAGAACCAACCTACACGAAGGAATGAAAGAAGTAGCCGAGTGAATGAAGAACAGCCGCCTAAAACTGAACTCAGACAAGACGGAAGTCCTCATCCTTGGATCATCACCCTCCGCCTGGGACGACTCCTGGTAGCCCCCGGCCCAAGGCAGCGCACCCAAACCTATGGACCATGCACGCAACCTGGGCTTCATCCTGGACTCCTCCCTCTCGATGACCAGACAAGTCAACGCCGTCTCATCATCGTGTTTCAACATCCTACGAATGCTCCGGAAGATCTTCCGATGGATCCCCACCGAAACCAGGAAGACGGTCACCCAAGCACTCGTCACCAGCCAACTGGACTACGGAAACATCCTCTACACCGGAACCACAGCCAAGCTACAGATAAGACTCCAACGCATCCAGAACGCCTCCGCACGACTCATCCTAGACATCCCCCGACACAGCCACATCTCCGGACACCTGAGAGATCTGCACAGGCTCCCCGTCAGCAAGAGAATCATGTTCCGTCTCCTCACCCACGCATACAAGGCCCTCCACGACCTGGGACCCAGGTACCTGAACAACCGCCTGACCTTCTACACTCCCACCCGCCAACTGCGATCGACCAACCACGCCCTCGCCACGGTTCCACGCATTCGAAGAGCCACCATGGGAGGAAGATCCTTCTCCTACCTGGCAGCCAAGACTTGGAACTCCCTTCCCATCCACCTCCGCCACACCCAAGACCACCTCTCCTTCAGGAAGCAACTCAAGACCTGGCTGTTCGAGCAGTAGCGAACCCCCCTCCCCCAAGCGCCTTGAGACCCTCTGGGTGAGTAGCGCGCTATACAAATTTCTTGATTGATTGATTGATTGAATGCCCAGTGGCTGTCACTAGCTGGATACATTTGTGAGGTAGGGGGAATAAAAATGAAAAGTTCCCAAATCCTGACATCTGCTGCCTCGCTGCCACTTCAGCTCCAGCCGTCGACATGACGATTGTCACACAGGCTCCCAGAGTGATCTGCACAAATCCAGATGCTACTCTCAAGCTGGTATTACACAGCATGAGAGAAGTATAGGGATTGGGTGAAGCGACTGGTTCTACGATGCAGCAGGGACTGTGAACCTGTGCTCCTGAGCCCTGCAGATATCTCCAAGCAATAACTTGGAGATATCCAAGTGCCAATGTAAGTTTGGCCAACAGTGGATGTCCATCCAAACCTACATGCACACTGGTAGTGCACTGAGCCAATCACTCCTCCTGCTGCTGGAAGCCTTGCCCTCAATAATACTGAGTTTTGTATAGCGCAAACAGCTACCTCACAAGGAGGTGTCCTGGCGCTTAGTGAGCAGCAAAAGTGAACTAAGTAATTTTAAAAAAAGAAAGCAGCTGTGGAGGAGATTATTGATTAAAAAGCCACGTCTTTAGCTGTTTCCTAAAGCAAGGTCCTGAATTGGCATTACGAATAGCAAGTGGTAGGGCATTCCGCAGTTTAGCTGTTCTATCCGAGAAAGCTTTCCCCCCAAGGCGAGCCTTAGCGAATCTAGGGACAGGCAGCAAGTTGAGCGTATTCGAGCGCAGAGAGCGCACTTGCTTATATTGGGGGAGTCTCAATCTGAGATAACTAGGGCACTTTCCCCGGAGTGCGCTTTAAGCCAGGGTCAAAGCCTTAAATTCAATCCTGCTTGCCACTGGGAGCCAGTGAAGATTGCGTAGATGCGGAGAGACATGATGCTTAAACGGGAAATGATTTATCAGCCTCGTAGCCGCATTCTGCTCCATCTGTAGCCGCTGGATTGCATACTTCGGCAGACCAAGATATAGGCCGTTAGCGTAGTCCAGTCTTGAAGTTACAGTGCCATGGACTACTGCTTTACGGCAATCTGTTGGCAGCAAATCCAAAAACTTACAGAGATTTCTTAGTTTGTTTAGGCACCCGACGTTATCTGTTGAATATGAGCTAAGAAAGAAAGGCCATCATCCCATCTTACTCCCAGATTTTTTTGCACTAGAGCTAGGGAGCGGTGGAGGCCCCATTTCAGTCTGCCACCATAGATTGTTCATGTTCATCCAAATAGCAATATCACGAAGACAGCCCTTAAAATTGGCAAAAGCTTCCTCTGACTGCTCTTTGTAGGAAAAGACCAAATGTGTGTCATCGGCGTACGAAATCGCTTTGACACCCCAGTTTGCTATTAAGGTAAAAAGAGGGGCCAGATAAACATTAAAAAGTAGGGGGCTTAGTGCTGAGCCCTGAGGGACGCCACACCAAAGAGGTTTGGGTTTAGATGTAAAAGGGCGAAGGGCAACCTTCTGGGAGCGGTCGCACAGATAAGACTGCGTCCAGGCCAGCACCTTGCCCCCTAGGCCAATGCTTTCAAGTCTCTGCAGCAATCTGGCATGATCCACCGTATCGAAAGCTAAGGATAGATCCAGGAGCACCAGTATTGCTGATGCCCCTGAATCTAGTGCCCATCTCAAAGACTCTGCAACCTCAATGAGAGCAGTTTCAGTGCTGAAACCTGGCCGAAAGCCCGACTGTGTTTCATGCAGGATAGCATTGCTTTCAATGAAAAGGTTCAGTTGGCTTTGCACCAATTTCTCCAGCATTTTACCTGGCGCAGGTAGGAGTGAGATTGGCCTGAGATTACTAAAATCTTCAATGGCTCCATTGGTTTTTTTTGTCAAGGGAAGCAGAGTGGCATGTTTCCAAGCATCAGGAAAGACTCCGGTCGCAAGGGATGTATTCCAGATGTGGGTAAGTGTATTTGACAGAAACAGAGATAAAATTGCCTTTGCCATTTTTATAGATTTGTGTAGACTTTTCAAGGCATTTTTATAGCACAATTTTGCTGTGTCGCAATACTTTTGTCTCCCCAGTCGTTCCAGTCTCTTGCACCTCTTTATCTCTTCATTAAGTGCCTCTGAAAACCAGGGTGCTGTTGAAGACAGTCTGCGTGATAGCACCAGTTTCGCGGGAGCGACGGTATCCACCGCCGAAGCGATCCATTGGTTAAATGCCAGAGCGTCACCATTAGGATCTAAGGTGAGGGCAGGTGGGTCTCTCTCTCTAGGATAGGACCTAGAGTTTCAGCAGGTAAATTATTCCACTTCTTCTTCATAATGGATCGCCTTCCTCTGGCCATGCTGAAGTTGGCCATTTTAGCTGTGTGAGGGACCATATAATGGTCTGACCAGACCAATGGTTGCGGCACCTCTGCTGTAATTTCCTGGATATTAGATAAAATTAAGTCTAACGTGTGGCCTGCCCTGTGAGTGGAGCCCGAGATTATTTGTACTAAATTAGCAGCTTCTAGAAAGGCAATAAATTGGGCTGCTTGAGGGCAATTGGGATCATTAACATGAAAGTTAAAATCCCAAAGAGCCAGAAAATGTGCATGAGCTAATAATGTGTGTTGTACAATATAGTTGCAGAGGTCAGGAGTGATAGCAGCTGCACAGTCTGGTGGCCTATAGATAAGCAGCCCTGTTAAGGAAACCCTCGGATTCAATTGGAGGCAAAAGTAGAGCCCCTCTATTCCCTGTAAGTCAATGGGTCTAGAGGAGGTCAGAGCATATATTTCTTTATAGATGACGGACACCCCGCCTCCTTTTTTGTTGCCTACCCTGTGTGAGACGCCCATTTTAAAGCCCGGAGGGATGGCTAGAGTTATTGATGCCATAGTATCTGCATTCATCCAGGTTTCAGTAAGAAACAGCGCATCCCATGATGATTCCGCCAGTCAGCCAGATGTCATCAGCATGCCTGGGAGATCTACAGTTCACATGGCCAGCTGGAAATGGCTCACAATGTTCTAACAGTATGGTCTTTGGGTGCTCTGTCTCCATGGTAATTTTTATAGTGAGAGATGATGTGTCGAGTACTGCACCTAGATCCTGACCGCATGATGGGCAGTTGGGAGGCAGTCCCCTACCCACGAAATCACTATAATATAGTGCACAGAGGTTATCCTGCTTGAAGGCTATGAGTTCAGCTCTAGACCCGCTAAGCCTCTCAGCTTCTCTCCCCCCACTAGCAGCATGGTTGGCCCTGGCCGCGTTTGGGTTGCGGACGAGCGCAGACGGGTTGCCGTTAGCGCGCCTGCGGTGCGCCCACTGCACGGCCGGGCCCCCATCTGTTTTTACCCCCTGCAAGCAGAAGTGAGCAATTGGGGGGAGGAGTCGCATCCCTTCGTGCAATCGGCACTATTGAGCCGTGACGGACCGGGGAGCGTGCAGGCCCAGACTGGCCGTTGCGGGCACTGGGCAATCCCCCGGTGGGCCGCACGGGTGGGGGCCGGTTTGGGGCCCCTGGGGGCCGTTTTTGTTACAGGGCCGTTTTTGCAGCATAGCTGCAAAAACGGCCCTGTAACAAAATCGGCCGAAAACCGGCCCTGGCAAAGAGCGCGGCCGGCCCCCCCTCCCCCCGGGTGGAGGGGAGGGGGGCCGGCCGAGCACTTTGCCAGGGCCGGTTTTGGTTCCCAGTCCGGCCCTGGGAGCGTGGAGGACAGGGAGAGAACAATGTGCAAATGAGCAATTGCTAGCAGAGGTATCAGATTCAATTTTAAAAAGGTTCGTAAGTTAACTTTTAATATAGCAGTCATGAGCGTGCAGGACAGATAGAGAGCAATGTGCAAAATAAGCAGTTTAGCAACATCAACAATCACAAATACAATTTTAAAAGTTCGCAGTCAGCTTTTCTGATTAAAAAAAATGCCTCAGGGCTCCTTCCTGAGGCACTCTGCAGCTTTTCAACATCGGTCCCACGCCAGCTGTCGGTACCTCCCCAGACGGCCAGGACGCCGGCCAGGAGTACCGACGGTTAGGTAAGAGGAGCCCTCGCACCCTGCTACATTTCTGTGCATTTTTTTCGTTGGGTCCTTACACATACGGAGCCTTTCCTCAGAGAATGATACCATCTCTGATGGTTAATAAGACCATGTATTTTCGGCTATAGGTTGTGAGAAGAGCCTTGTTCTGTCTTGTGCATTTTATGTTTTAACGTGTGTCCTGCATGTTTTCTAGAGCGGTGCTTCATTTCTCCCTGAGCCTCTGCCAGGTGGGGTGAGGCCAGCCTGCCTTACAGATTTAGGTAAGAGCTCAATGACATTTGGCATTAGAAATTTCGTTCCAAATGTATTCCAACTGTGTTTGCACCTAGAAAGTGCTTTTTCTAAAATAACACTTTGTATGTGTTTTCTAGTTTAAACCATAATTAATGGTCTTACTGTTTGGCCCATTTGTTATTGATAGCTATACCTCCCCACTTTCTTCTTTTTACAGTGACTTGCACAGACTGTAAGGGCACCCGGAGCATTCAGGTGACCGTGTGCACTTGTTTATGTTTCTTTGGTGTCATTCTACATTTTGATTCACATTTTTACCTGGTGCAGTAGTATTTGTTGTAAATCTGGTCCTGATGAAAGCAAGGATGCAATAGTCCTCAAATTGCTGAAACTAGTCGACCACACTTACCATAGGCTGTCTACATAAATAGACAGCTTGCGGTTGCACTGTTTTTAACATTGGTATGTCAAGCACACCTGGAATAAACTTTTGTCTAGTGCTTTTTCAAAACCTATTTTAAACACACTTTTTCTTGGTTTCTTTTCTTTCACACTCTTTCTGCACTGCACACCCCAGTCCCACTTTGTTGGCCACTCACCTACATCGAGTGGTACACCACACTGTCGTCTCTAATACTGACGGAGGGTACCCCCTACCACCGGGTTGACCTCCGAGTAGAGCACTAGTAACCTCTGACGGGTGGTACGGATAAAATCCCAAATGATGAAGGGCGGATCCGAATGGTGACTGATGGGTATTTTTCCTCATCCTTGGAGGGCTCTCTGTGACACAACCTGTGAGAAATTGTGGGTTCTCGGTTGGTTTTCTTTACTTTTGGGCGCTTTCATTTGAGACCCTCTGGTACCTCTGTTGTTTATTAGCTTTTCAACATCTACCTGATCCCACTCGCAGCCATCATCAGGTACCACAGACTCAACATCCTCTCCTACCCCGACAACAAAACCACAGTCGCCAAAAACAACATTCACGATGGGATAAAGGCTGTCGCCACCTGGATGAAGATCAGCTGCTTCAAGTTTAATTCAGACAAGACCGAAGTCCTCATCATGTGCTCCACCCCTTCCACCTGGAACGACTCCTGGTGGCCCGCAGCACCTGGAACCTCCACACCTCTAAGACCATGCACAGAATTTCAGCATCATCCTGGACTCCTCTCTCACCATGAGCCACCAGATCAACGTCATCCATTCATCCTGCTTCCAAACTCTACTCCTGCTCCGAAAGATATTCACGTGGATCCCCACAGAGTCTAGAAAGACGGTCACCCATGCACTCATCAGTAGCAGAATTGACTACAGCAATGCACTCTATGCTGGAATCTAACAGAAACTCCTCAAGAAACTGCATTCAGAATGCCTCCGCCAGGGACATCCTCAACATCCCCCACCACAGCCACATTTCCAGTCACCTGAGAGATCTCCACTGGCTCCCAGTCGACAAAAGAATCACCTTCAACCTCCTCACACATGCCTACAAAGCCCTACATGACACAGGACCTGCGTGTAGGAGAGTAGGGTCTGCAATCCTATGATCACCCAGATTTTTTGCTTTTGTTTCACTGGTTTACGACTTTCTCTGGCTGTGGGCCTGCTAATCAGACCCACAGCCTGGCTGTTCTCTTTCTAAATTACGATATGTACCCTAGGTGCATTTGCCAATTGGTACTGGGCCACCTTATCAGACCCCGTAACGCAGGGCATAGGTGTACCCAGGGCCGCCAGGGGCTGCAGCATGTATTATGCCACCCCTGGCTGGCCTCCTAAATTTGACACAACTGGCTGCATGACAGCTGGGGCGAAGTCGTGTAATCACACTTTGCTTTAGATATAGTAGCCCTATATCTAACCATACAATGGACACTCGAGTTCCTATCAGTCACTCCTATGGCAGGCCTTAACAATCCTGAAGGCAGAGTGCGTGGGCTCGTGTGAGCTAGGTTCAGGCCCGAGCCGAGCCCGGTTGCAGCTTGCGGAATCAAGACCCAATAGCTGTTCCATGATAACGCGTACCTCATCGGTAACTCCGGTGTCGCGTTATCAAGGCATGTCGAGTAAGGTGTCATACGAATCGGGATGCTGCCCCCTCACCAATTCTGGCGACGAGGTTAGCATCCCACCCTTCTAGAGGGACACGACATGTACGTAACTGTGAACCCCGGTTAAAGTTAACTGAAGCCTCAGCTCCACAAAATGGATGCTGCCACCACAGACACGAGTCTGACCTCCTGCTGCTGGGAGTCCTTCCAGCGAGGAGCACTTGGACAAAGGGTTTCCTGTTGAGGGCGGTGTTCGCACCGTCCCAGACAGGGTTTGTGTATTCTGGGTAGGTAGGGCTTTGGCGAGAAGGTGACTGCGGAGTGGCACCCCGGTGCTCACTGCGCATCTGCCGGTTAGAACCAGTTCCAGGGGCGACGGCCCTGGCCTGGGGAAAGCCCGGCAGGGGAGAGGGGTGTAACTACCCCCCTTCCTGGTCCCACCCTTAGGGCAGGACCTAGTCATGTACCCACCCCTTTCTTTAGCATAAAGACCGGAGCGGGGACCCTTCCAAATTAGATCATCTTTGATTCAAGAACGACTTTCTACGAAAAGGACATTCAAGACTCTGCTCAAGATTTCTCCCTTGTGACTAAGGAGTAGTCACCCTGCATCAGCGGGCACCAACTAAGAACTCTGCGGTTTGCTGTAAGTCCTTCCTCAAGGAATCCGACGGCCCAGCTCGACGAGAACCGGCTTCCCTGGCACCTCTGACCTCTACCCACATCATCAGCTCAGCTGTGATCTGTGGGTGCGACGAGACCTCGAGGGACCGGCCATCATCAGAACCTGCACGCTCTTAAAAACCAGCACGACCATCGAGGTAACTCTCTGGTGAGTGCTCTGGGGTCCGAGAAGCCCCGACCCTGAGCCGCTCCAGCACCGAAGTACAGTCTCCCAGCATCTCCACGATCTGCGTGGGCCCTTCTGCTCGCTGCTCAGCACGTTGTCTGGTCACTAGCCGCTGGCTTGTGCCCTTCTGTGACGACATCCGACAATCAACACTGCTGGTCTGGTTGCTCCAGACTGGCCCTTGCTTCCATCTTTGCGAGAAGCACCCCGGACCCTCCTGGTCCACTCAAGACGCCATCTTAGGCCCACCACGTGGCCCTGAGATCTGCCAAGGCTTGTTGCCCCATCCTGGGCCCAGCGACGCCGACAGCATCATCCTTCGTGGGACAACTCGCACCTCCACCGTGGTCGCCGACAACGCCTCCTGGTCCGTGAGACTGCAGAGCCTAGCGTCGCCCACTCACCTGGTCGAGGTGACGGCCAAACGGTGCCTTCCTGGTACCCTCTGACTACTGGCTAGTAGTACGAACTTGGTCCCCTCTGCTTTCAGGTTTCATCAATCTCCGATCCAGGCTTGGATCTCTACAAACTATTCAGCACTGGTCGCCGGCCAGCAACTCCTTTCTTCCGGCTCCTGGCTCATCAGCGAAGACCCCGACGCCTGTAAGACTTGTGCAGCCGCAGCCCTCGTGGCTAGGTAACTCAGCATTTCGGTGCCTGCATAGCCTCCTTACTCTAGGGTCCCGAGTCCCTCGCTTCCGACTTGCCTTATCGGGTCCGCCCGAGACCTTAACCTTTCCGTGTCCTCGGACACTTGTTTTTATTGTGCACTTGAAGTATTTGCTAAAGAGATTTGCTTTGTGTTTAGTACCCTGTCCTCATAAAGAGTACAGGGCTGTTGTGATTCTTAATAAATATCCTGTTTATTTTCATAACACTTGTGTGGTGTCCTTTCACTTGGTGTTCAAGGGGTACATGTGTGGTAAACAGCTGGCTTAACACGCCCTCTCGAGTCTTTAGCCTTAGACTGCTCGTATCCACGCTACTAGGATAGCTGGTCTATAGGTTGACTTACAACCAAACACCATAAGGGACGTTGGAACGATACATAGCGGTCGCTAGAATAGCGAACGTTGCATATCGGGCCAACTTCTCACATTGGTGAGCAGCGGTTGGGATTTGAGCTTGCTGTTGTTTTGCCACACGTATCCTAAGAATATCTTGTTGAAAGATCGCACAAGTACTGTTAGTACATATAACTAAAAGCTTAGAATACTCTGAGTTCTACTGAACCAGCTGTTGTAGCTCCTCAAGGCTTAGCACACCTTGGCTACAACTCTTAGCAAGGGTACAGTAGGTAAACACGTAGTGTAGGTAGGTGCATCACTTACACCACACTAGAAGCAGTATGTCGGACAAAGGAGGAAACTCTGAGTCTCCCCTTGTGTCAGTTGACCCTCCACAGGTCATCCCTTCAGGATATACTGTGCTGAGCTTCAAGGAGTTAAGACGACTGTGTCACTCCAGGAAGATTCAGCAGGGGTCTAACCCCACAACGTCCTTTCTGATTGGTCTCTTGGAGACTTATGATGCCAGAAGAGCTGAGAAACTTCGTAGCTCTTCTAATCCAGAAGGAGACATGCCTCCCCTCGAGGGAACCCGAGACGATCCTGACCTCATCCACCTCGCAACTGAGAACGAAGATGTGGAGGAGGATGAGGATGAGGATCTCTCTGGGGATGAGGCAGATAAGGGACAGGTAGAAGTCGTCAGACTAAGCAGGTCCAACTTAAGCAAACATGATAGCGGTACTGGGGGACCCCTGGGGCCACTATCAGGTCAGCTTAACATTGGGAATGGACGAGCCCGATCTCTGTCAAGAGACTCTGGCAGATCCCTTCAAACCAATGGCTCTCACAACTCTTCTCAAAGAGGGATGACGTCCCCTCAGAGGAGAGTGTACGAAGCTAAGGAAAGGGCAGCTAATCTGAGGATCGAAAGGGAAGAACTTGCCCTGGCCAAAGAGAGGCTTGCCTTTGCTCGAGAGCAACAGTTAAGTGGGGCAGTCCCCACTGGTGGCAGCAATGTACCTAGTAATAGGGAAAAGAGTTTCGATACGAAACACCTTGGTAAGATAGTGCCCCCCTTTAAACAAGGGGACAACATTCACAAATGGATTACTGCTTTGGAGAGGGCCTGCACTGTGCAGGGTGTTCCCCAGAGTCAGTGGGCAGCTATCTTGTGGCTCTCCTTTGAAGCTAAAGGAAGAGACAAGCTCCTCACCACAAGGGTGGAGGATGCTAACAATTACCAGATCTTGAAAAATACACTCGTTGAAGGGTTCGGCCTAACCACTGAGCAGTACAGGGTGCTGTTCAGGGATACCCAGAAAACGCAGTCTCAAGATTGGTCTGATTTTGTCGATTGTGCCACTAAGGCTTTTGAGGGCTGGTTGCTGGGCAGTAAGGTTACTGATTATCAAGGATTGTATAATTTGATGATGAGAGAACAAATTTTAAACAATTGTCAGAACCAGTTGTTGCATCAGCATCTTGTCGACTCGGATCTGACCTCTCCCCAAGAATTGGGAAAGAAGGCAGACAGATGGGTTCGTACAAGAGTTAAACAGAACCAGGGCCAGAATCAAGGTGGTCAGAAGAAAGCAGACCAGAAGGGTAAAGATTCTAAGGGGGAACAAAATGACCAGAAGTCTTCGACAGGTCCCCAACAACCCAAAGAGGGTGGGGGTCAGGCTCCCCAAAAGAAGAAAGAAGGCCAATCCAAAAGATGGTGCCAGTACTGCAAAAGTAAATCTCACTGGTTTAGTGAGTGCACCAAGAAAGGAGGAGGGCAGACTCCTGCCACTGCAGCCCCTAAGGCACCTGTGCCCCCTAGTACAGTCAGCAGTGGTAGTGCGCCTCCCAAGGGTTTAGTAGGGTTAACCCTGGGTTCTGAGGGGCGTGACAACTTAGTTGGCACACTCACTCAGGCTGTCCTTGTCAGTACAGGGGACGCGGACGTATCCCCTGACGTAAGCCCCAATACTTTGGGCAAATACCGACAGACGCCTTTCATAAATGGAAAGAGGGCTCAGGCCTATAGGGACACTTGTGCCAGCGTCACCATGGTGACGCCTAACTTTGTGGACCCTGGACAGATCATGCCAGGTACAGAATTCCTGGTGACCAATGCAAGCAATGTCACTACCAATCACCGTATGGCAATTGTAGCTTTCTCCTGGGGAGGGGTAACTGGCCAAAAGAAGGTTGTAGTTAGTCCAGACCTCCCAGTGGATTGTTTGTTGGGCAATGATTTGGAGTCGTCACAATGGTCAGAAGTGGAGCACCGGACTCACATGGAAATGTTAGGTTTGCCAGCACATGTGTTCGCTGTGACTAGGTCACAGGTCAGGAAATGCCCCACTGAACAGGTGCTGGATCCTGGAACAACGGACCAGACACCTCCCAAGAAAAAGAGCAGTAGGGTTAAGGCTGCGCCTTCCCCCTTGCCCCAGGTCGAGGATCAAGTCTCAGAGGAGGCTGACCTACAGGAATTGAGGGAAACTGAGCCTAGGGAATTCGAACTTGATCAAGTTGAATTCTTGGGTTCGGGGGGACCCTCAAGGGAAGACCTGGGGAAGGACCAGTTAGACTGCCCTTCTCTTGAACCCCTCAGACAGCAGGCTGCTGCTGAGGCTGCTGGGAACGCCACAGGTACCCACAGGGTATACTGGGAAGATGGACTCCTGTACACTGAATCAAGAGACCCCAAGCCTGGCATGACCAGGAGGCTGGTCGTACCCTTGTCTCAGCGTGGTTTCCTACTTACCTTGGCCCACGAGATTCCCTTAGCAGGTCACTTAGGCCAGACGAAAACGTGGGACAGGCTTGTCTCACACTTTCACTGGCCTCACATGAACGAAGATACCAAGGAGTTTTGCCGCTCCTGTGTCACTTGCCAAGCCAGTGGTAAGTCAGGTGGCACGACAAAGGCCCCCCTTATACCAATGCCTGTGGTGGGGGTGCCCTTTGAACGGGTGGGGATCGACATCGTCGGTCCCATGGAACCACCTACAGCATCAGGGCACAAGTTTATACTGGTGGTAGTGGATCATGCCACCAGGTATCCTGAAGCTATTCCCCTTAGGACCACTACAGCACCTGTTGTGGCAAGAGCCCTAGTTGGAGTGTTCTCCAGAGTGGGCTTCCCTAAGGAGGTCGTCTCCGACAGAGGTGCAAACTTTATGTCGAGCTACTTAACTGCTATGTGGAAGGAATGTGGTGTTAACTACAAGTTCACTACGCCCTATCATCCACAATGCAATGGGCTTGTTGAGAGATTCAACAGGACCCTAAAAGGGATGATTCATGGACTACCAGAAAAGCTTCGGCGTAGATGGGACGTCCTGATTCCCTGCCTCTTGTTCGCCTACAGAGAAGTCCCGCAGAAGGGGGTTGGCTACAGCCCTTTTGAACTTTTGTACGGGCATCCTGTAAGGGGACCCCTGTGTTTGGTGAAGGAAGGATGGGAGAGACCTCTCAAAAAGCCTGCAGCCAACATAGTGGACTATGTGCTCGGCCTCCGCTCGCGGATGGCTGAATACATGGAAAGAGCATCTGAAAACCTTAAGGCCAGCCAAGAACTCCAGAAAACTTGGCATGACCAAAAGGCTGTCTTGACTGTTTACCAGCCCGGACAGAAGGTGTGGGTGTTGGAGCCAGTGGCCCCAGCAGCACTCAAGGACAAATGGTCCGGGCCCTACACCATCCTGGAGAAGAAGGGAGAGGTCACCTACCTGGTCGACCTGGGAACTCCCCGGAGCCCCCACAGGGTGCTTCATGTCAACAGGCTAAAAGCATATGTCGACAGGAAGGACATGAGTTTGCTCATGGCCCTAGATGAGGGACAGGAGGAGGAGAGTGACCCTCTCCCCGACCTGCTCACTCAGAATCCTGACGATGGATCGGTAGATGGTGTTGTCTTTTGTGGCAGCCTCTCCGAACATCAACAGAGAGACTGTAAACAGGTTCTTCAGTCTTTCAGACATATGTTTTCTCTAACACCCAGCCAGACCAATTGGTGTACCCATGAGGTTGACACTGGCGACAGCTTGCCCGTTAAGAGTAAAATCTACCGGCAGCCTGATCACGTTAGAGACTGCATCAAGAGTGAAGTGCAGAAAATGTTGGAGCTGGGAGTCATCGAACCCTCGGATAGCCCTTGGGCTAGTCCCGTAGTTCTAGTGCCGAAACCTCACACCCAGGGTGGTAAGAGAGAGATGAGGTTTTGCGTAGACTACAGGGGTCTCAATGCAGTCACTAAGACTGACGCCCACCCAATACCAAGGGCAGACGAGCTTATCGATAGATTGGCTTCGGCCAACTACTTAAGTACGTTTGACCTGACAGCTGGGTATTGGCAAATCAGGTTAGCTGAGGACGCCAAGCCTAAAACCGCATTTTCAACCCCTGGTGGGCATTATCAGTTCGTGGTGATGCCCTTTGGTCTGAAAAATGCACCTGCCACCTTCCAACGGTTGGTGAATCAAGTCCTTACTGGGCTGGATGACTTCTGTGCGGCGTATCTTGACGATATTGCTGTCTTTAGCTCCACCTGGGAGGATCACCTGGTCCACCTGCGGAAGACGTTAGAGGCACTGCAAGCAGCAGGTCTCACTATCAAGGCCACCAAGTGCCAGATAGGGCAGACACAGGTTGTATACCTGGGCCACCTTGTAGGCGGAGGTCAGGTTCAGCCACTGGAGAGCAAGATACAGTCAATCAGGGACTGGGCTCCTCCA
Source organism: Lissotriton vulgaris (assembly GCF_964263255.1). Taxonomy (NCBI): domain Eukaryota; kingdom Metazoa; phylum Chordata; class Amphibia; order Caudata; family Salamandridae; genus Lissotriton; species Lissotriton vulgaris. Next base: position 91,879 of record NW_028251699.1, read on the forward strand.
ACCACCCAGACTCAGGTTCGAGCTTTCTTGGGCCTGACTGGTTACTATAGGAAGTTTGTCAGGAACTATGGTTCAATTGTGACACCATTAAACGAGCTGACAAGTAAGAAAATGCCAAAAAAAGTTCAGTGGACAGCGAGCTGTCAAAAAGCATTCGATGACCTAAAGCAGGCCATGTGCACGGCGCCTATCCTCAAGAGTCCGGACTACTCCAAACCATTCATTGTCCAAACAGATGCTTCTGAGTTGGGTGTGGGAGCTGTTCTTTCTCAACTGAATTTTGATGGTCAAGACCAGCCCATTGCTTTTATAAGCAGAAGGCTGACCCCTAGAGAGAAGAATTGGTCAGCTATTGAGAGGGAGGCCTTTGCTGTGGTTTGGGCCCTGAAGAAGCTGAGGCCATACTTGTTTGGCACTCACTTCAAGATTCAGACCGACCATAAGCCCCTCTTGTGGCTAAATCAGATGAAGGGTGAAAACCCCAAACTGCTTAGGTGGTCCATTTCCCTACAGGGGATGGACTTTACAGTGGAACATAGACCTGGTACTGATCATGGCAATGCCGATGGGCTCTCCAGATATTTCCACTTAGAACAAGAAGACTCACCTGGTCAAGGTTAGCTTATTGTTCCGACGTTTGGGGGGGGTCATGTAGGAGAGTAGGGTCTGCAATCCTATGATCACCCAGATTTTTTGCTTTTGTTTCACTGGTTTACGACTTTCTCTGGCTGTGGGCCTGCTAATCAGACCCACAGCCTGGCTGTTCTCTTTCTAAATTACGATATGTACCCTAGGTGCATTTGCCAATTGGTACTGGGCCACCTTATCAGACCCCGTAACGCAGGGCATAGGTGTACCCAGGGCCGCCAGGGGCTGCAGCATGTATTATGCCACCCCTGGCTGGCCTCCTAAATTTGACACAACTGGCTGCATGACAGCTGGGGCGAAGTCGTGTAATCACACTTTGCTTTAGATATAGTAGCCCTATATCTAACCATACAATGGACACTCGAGTTCCTATCAGTCACTCCTATGGCAGGCCTTAACAATCCTGAAGGCAGAGTGCGTGGGCTCGTGTGAGCTAGGTTCAGGCCCGAGCCGAGCCCGGTTGCAGCTTGCGGAATCAAGACCCAATAGCTGTTCCATGATAACGCGTACCTCATCGGTAACTCCGGTGTCGCGTTATCAAGGCATGTCGAGTAAGGTGTCATACGAATCGGGATGCTGCCCCCTCACCAATTCTGGCGACGAGGTTAGCATCCCACCCTTCTAGAGGGACACGACATGTACGTAACTGTGAACCCCGGTTAAAGTTAACTGAAGCCTCAGCTCCACAAAATGGATGCTGCCACCACAGACACGAGTCTGACCTCCTGCTGCTGGGAGTCCTTCCAGCGAGGAGCACTTGGACAAAGGGTTTCCTGTCGAGGGCGGTGTTCGCACCGTCCCAGACAGGGTTTGTGTATTCTGGGTAGGTAGGGCTTTGGCGAGAAGGTGACTGCGGAGTGGCACCCCGGTGCTCACTGCGCATCTGCCGGTTAGAACCAGTTCCAGGGGCGACAGCCCTGGCCTGGGGAAAGCCCGGCAGGGGAGAGGGGTGTAACTACCCCCCTTCCTGGTCCCACCCTTAGGGCAGGACCTAGTCATGTACCCACCCCTTTCTTTAGCATAAAGACCGGAGCGGGGACCCTTCCAAATTAGATCATCTTTGATTCAAGAACGACTTTCTACGAAAAGGACATTCAAGACTCTTCTCAAGATTTCTCCCTTGTGACTAAGGAGTAGTCACCCTGCATCAGCGGGCACCAACTAAGAACTCTGCGGTTTGCTGTAAGTCCTTCCTCAAGGAATCCGACGGCCCAGCTCGACGAGAACCGGCTTCCCTGGCACCTCTGACCTCTACCCACGTCATCAGCTCAGCTGTGATCTGTGGGTGCGACGAGACCTCGAGGGACCGGCCATCATCAGAACCTGCACGCTCTTAAAAACCAGCACGACCATCGAGGTAACTCTCTGGTGAGTGCTCTGGGGTCCGAGAAGCCCCGACCCTGAGCCGCTCCAGCACCGAAGTACAGTCTCCCAGCATCTCCACGATCTGCGTGGGGCCCTTCTGCTCGCTGCTCAGCACGTTGTCTGGTCACTAGCCGCTGGCTTGTGCCCTAGCCGCTGGCTTGTGCCCTTCTGTGACGACATCCGACAATCAACACTGCTGGTCTGGTTGCTCCAGACTGGCCCTTGCTTCCATCTTTGCGAGAAGCACCCCGGACCCTCCTGGTCCACTCAAGACGCCATCTTAGGCCCACCACGTGGCCCTGAGATCTGCCAAGGCTTGTTGCCCCATCCTGGGCCCAGCGACGCCGACAGCATCATCCTTCGTGGGACAACTCGCACCTCCACCGTGGTCGCCGACAACGCCTCCTGGTCCGTGAGACTGCAGAGCCTAGCGTCGCCCACTCACCTGGTCGAGGTGACGGCCAACCGGTGCCTTCCTGGTACCCTCTGACTACTGGCTAGTAGTACGAACTTGGTCCCCTCTGCTTTCAGGTTTCATCAATCTCCGATCCAGGCTTGGATCTCTACGAACTATTCAGCACTGGTCGCCGGCCAGCAACTCCTTTCTTCCGGCTCCTGGCTCGTCAGCGAAGACCCCGACGCCTGTAAGACTTGTGCAGCCGCAGTCCTCGTGGCTAGGTAACTCGGCATTTCGGTGCCTGCATAGCCTCCTTACTCTAGGGTCCCGAGTCCCTCGCTTCCGACTTGCCTTATCGGGTCCGCCCGAGACCTTAACCTTTCCGTGTCCTCGGACACTTGTTTTTATTGTGCACTTGAAGTATTTGCTAAAGAGATTTGGTTTGTGCTTAGTACCCTGTCCTCATAAAGAGTACAGGGCTGTTGTGATTCTTAATAAATATCCTGTTTATTTTCATAACACTTGTGTGGTGTCCTTTCACTTGGTGTTCAAGGGGTACATGTGTGGTAAACAGCTGGCTTAACACGCCCTCTCGAGTCTTTAGCCTTAGACTGCTCGTATCCACGCTACTAGGATAGCTGGTCTATAGGTTGACTTACAACCAAACACCATAAGGGACGTTGGAACGATACATAGCGGTCGCTAGAATAGCGAACGTTGCATATCGGGCCAACTTCTCACACTGCGTACCTAAACCACCTCCTCGCATTCCACGCACCCACCAGAGACCTTCCCCCAGCCCAAATGGCCTGGCTACCGTCCCACATATCTGCAAGACCACAGCTGGAGGATACTCCTTCTCCTACCTTGTAGCAAAGACCTGGAACACCCTTCCTCTCCACCTCAGGCAATCACCGTTACTGCCTCAATTCAGGAAGGACCTCAAAACCTGACTGTACCACAGCGGCTCCGATGGACCAGCACCCCCGCTTCAGCACCTTAAAGCACTTTTGTATAGTCATGCTTTACAAATCACTTGATTGAATGATTGATTGAGGACAAGTACTCCCAGCCTGGGGACATATGTGATGCATCTGCTAGGATTCTTGGCTGCTCTTGCTGCCCTCTGGGCAAGCGGGATAGGGCACATGTCCACTCGGTGGCAGTTGGAGACTAGACCAGCACGCATGGCAGAAGCAGGCCGAGGTGTGAAAGCCGTGACTGAGAATTTGGGGCTGGGGTGCTTCATCTTCAGGACTGACGACAAACAACTGCTGAACGACCTCTTGGAATGAGGGGGCCCATTGAGATCGCTGCCTCTTACCTAATGACTCCATACTGCACTGTACAAGGGTTCTTGTCTTGAGGGCACATGTGACATACCAGCTAGGTGAAAGTTTTATATGCCTTTGATGCAAGCGGGCCACAGCACATTCAAACTCACTGACCAATACAGGTCGAACCCGGTACCAGTCACCATGGGGAGAGACAGACCACCTCCGCCAGCACTGGCCCAAACAAAGTTGGACTAATTTACGACGCTGGCCACAGGCAATGCAGGGAGCATTGACTGATTCGGTGTGCAACAACTGGCCCTAGTGAAATCCAATCCGGCCACTATTCTGTAAACAATCCAAAGCTCATGAGAAGCGGTTGAAACTAAAGGGGGCGAGGTTAGGGTTGATGTCTCACTCCTGTGCCAGGATCTTAGAAATCTTGCTTATAGGGGTAATAGAGGCATAGAGCCAGGTATATTTTGTAGAAGATGACATGGCCATCCTTAAGAAACAGGTCTCTCAGTTGCTGTCAACAACAGCACTCTAATAGTGCGAAGAGGACGCCAAAAACCTATGAAACAGGATTCAGTGTGTAGACAGTATTGTGAATGATAAATGTATGAGTGTTTCCCTATAAAAAGATGAGTATATTGATGTGACAATACTTCTGTGTTTTCATAAGATGGATTTATTAGTGTTTATGAATATTGAACCCTGTCTGTTTTGTTAGAAGGGTGTGTCTCTCATTATTGTTGAGCACTGAAGAGCACCCACAAAGATTGTTGTATCCAGGGGCACTGTAAGGTCATTGTTTATCATGCTTTAAAAGCTAATACACTTGACTATACAATGAAAAATGTGTTGAGGAATGCACAATGTTTGCTATTTTTCCCCCAATTTTCTAGGTGGGAGAACCCCCACTCCCCTTTGTATTGGTCAGACATGCTCGCTGTGATCACTCGCTATGCAGCATATAGAAGTTGACCTGACAAAATTGACCTGGGCTGTTTTGGGTTCCCAGTCTGGCACTGGAGTCAGCCAGCCCTTTGTGTGCAGCTAGCAGACCTGCACTCTGAGGTCTACTAAAGGAGCATACCTGAAGTAGGGAGAAAAGGAAGCTAGAGCAGATTACATTCATAGAGGCCCAAATACTTAACCTGGAGTGTTGGACTCCGCAGGATCCATCTGTGGAGCTCGACTGGCGGTTGACATTGGCGAGGGCACAAATACGACAACTCTTTCTTGAGGAGAGCGTCAACTCAGCGGGTTTAATTAAAATAAGGGTTAAATCAGGAAGCTGCTCTCCTGGCTTGCCACCAAAGAGATTGCTTCCGAGGTGGTCCCTTGGATCAGTGACACTGAGGTACTAGTATGGATCCACACCTCAGAGATAGTAGGAGTGTTAGCGGACAACTACCAGACATTGTACGAGTGTAGGCTGAGGCCACCTCACATAGTCACACACCCCATTTTGCAGGACACACCATTGCCATCATTCCTCAAGTACCGTGCCCAGCAGCTAGACCAGCCAATCATGGCTGAAGACATTGAAGAAGCTTTATCTGATATGTTTAGGAAGACTCTAATGATTCTCTGCCATCCGATACCATTTTCTTTGTATGTGAGCTGTGGGGATTTCTCAGGGTGGGAAATGATTTTAATTGAATCCTGAGTCAAGGTTCTCATCTCTTACAATAGTTATTAATTAATTATTGTTTGAGATCCTGTCATACCTCTCTATCATTTCTTAAGACTGACAGACTTCTCATATCTGGTTGTTAATCTAAAAAATCTGATTCTAAACACAAGTTTGGATGGTAAAAATTATTACAATGTGTGTATTTTTCTGTTTGGGATTTTATCTTGTTTAAATCTTTTTACCAAATTAATTTGAAATGTACTGAATATCTTTCAATGTTTTTTTCTTCTGTTTTTAGCTCATGTCTTTTGTGCTTTGCATTTCATGCTTCATATATATCTGAATTTGTGTTTGCTTTGTATATTGCTTATGTCGATGTCTATATGTTTTATAACAGCCCTGAAGACGTCCCAACATTTAGGGGACAAACACGTTGGTTGTGTCCATGTCCATTATGTCGTTTTCAAGACGAAAAGAAAGAATTAACTTTTAACATATCCATGTATTTGTCCATGGTACCTTGTTCAACAAATTGGATTCCTGTGTATTCTGAATTGGACTTTTTTCGACAATACAAACCGAATCAACTGATTTGCTTCTAAATACAAATTGGACTTACCTGAACTATTAGGACTATTAAGTTATAACAATTGTTTTCAATTTATTTATTTATTTATTTTTTACATTTGTATGGCGCTCAGCTACCCAACAAGGGTTTTACGGCGCCTTTGACATTAGGTTGGACAAAGGTATATGCTGAGTAGGGATTTAGCACAGTTGTTTCTGGAAAAGCAAGGTTTTTACATATTACCGGTAGCTAGCGTAGTTTTCCTCTTTCCGGATATGTAGGGGGAGTGTGTTCCACAGAATTGGCCCTCTGACAGAAAACGATCTTCCGCCAGTTCTTTGCAGTCTAAATCTGGGAACAGCGAAATTCGCTGCAGTTTGGGAGCGTAGGTTTCTTGTTGGTCGGTAGGGGGTGGCTAAGGCTTGCAGATAGGTAGGTGCCGTTTTGGTTTTCATCTTAAACATGTAGCTCAGGGTTTTGAAACTGATCCGGTGTTCAATCCTGAGCCAATGTAGATCGTTCAGGTATTTTGATACTCTTTCAGACTTTGGTATCCTACGCAAGAGTCTTGCGGCTGAGTTTTGGATCATTTGGAGTCGCTTGATCACTGCTAGGTTTGAGCTCAGGTAGAGGATGTTTCCGTAGTCAATACGCGATGTTATTAGTGCGTTGACTACGGTCTTTTGCGTGGCAGGGGCAGCATCCATATGATTTTTTACAACCATTTTATTATGGTGAAGCATAGGCCTGCAACTTTGTTTGCCTGCTGTTTCATTGATAGAGCGTTGTCAATAATGACTCCTAGATTTCTTACCTGTGTTGCTGGGGATGGAAGATTACCCAACTCAGGGTGCCAGTGGGAGGAATTCCAGAGCTCCTTGTTTTTTCCTAGTAGGAGAATTTCGGTTTTATCACCGTTTAATTTCAACTGGTTGGTGGTCATCCAGTTGAAAATTTTCTGGAGTCCGATTTTGAGGAGAGAAGGGGCTGAGGGATTTGACTCTGATAGTGAGAAAATGATTTGGGAGTCATCTGCGTAGGTCATTAATGTTAGGCCTGCGCAGTCCGCTAGGTCGGCCAGTGGTCTAAGGTATAGGTTAAAAAACAGCGGGCTCAGGATGGAGCCCGGAGTTATCACTGCCATGTGGGGTACCTCAAGGTTCATCCCTTAGTCCGACACTATTTAATATATATGTGTCGGACCTCGCAAAAACCATCAAAGCGCATGGGATGAACCTTACCTCATATGCAGATGATACACAATTGATACTGGCTGTTAGAAATGATGGGGAAACAGTGGCAGAAAGTTTCAAGACAGGTATGCTGGCCATTGGAAAATGGATGTCAGCAAACTGTCTGAAATTAAATTCCGACAAAACCGAGGTGGTCACTTTTGGCCATCTCAGCCCTAGCTGGTCCCCAACTTGGTGGCCATCTTCCTTTGGAGCTGTACCCAAACCGGTCACGAAAGAGAGAAATTTGGGTGTCATCTTTGATGACAATCTAAATTTCATGGCTCATGCCAATCAGACGGCCTCCACAGCCTTCTATAAGCTACGACTGGTCAGGAAGATTCTTCCTTTTCTCCCCAAAAATGTGGGCAAGACACTGGTCAGCGCTCTGGTCCTATCAGCATTGGATTACTGCAATGGCTTGTTCGCTAATGCTCAAGTCAGGATTATTAAGAAAATGCAGACAATCCAAAATGCAGCAGCCAGACTTCTCCTAAACATCCCTAAATTCAAGCCAATAGCCGAGACCTTAAGGAGTCGCCATTGGCTTCCTGTTAGGAATAGAATTAAATTTAAAACACTGTGCATCGTTTACAAGTCACTACATCATCAAGCGCCTCAATTTTTGAGCGACCATCTTGTCCCATACATTCCTACTCGGACGCTACGATCAGCAAGACAGAATGACCTGGTAGTGCCACGGACTAGGCTGGTCAACTGGGGACACAGACGTTTCCTAGTTGCCGCCCCAAAACTATGGAACACACTCCCGCAAACCATAAGATCCAGCCCAAATCTCATGTCCTTCAGGAAGAAACTGAAGACATGGTTATTTGACCTTTGAATAATTCATAAGATCATTCAGGAGAGTAACAAAAGTACAGCGCCGAGACGCCTGCGGGCAATTGTTCGCGCTTAATAAATAAATAAATAAATACTCCATGTGGGGCGAGAAAAGTATCTGAGCAAGCAAGGCTGGATTTGATCTGGAAGGTTCTCTCGGTAAGAAAGGACTTAATCCACTGTAGGGAGTCACTGCGAATGCCGTTTCTCTCCAGAGTGGCCAGGAGAATTTTGTGAGATATGGTATCAAACGCCGCACTCAAATCTAAAAGAATGAGTGCGACCGTTTGTCCCTCATCCAAGAGTTTCCGGATTTTTTCCGTTACGCCCAGCAGGCCGGTCTCTGTGGAGTATCCTGCTCTGAAGCCTGATTGTGAGGAATGGAGGAGGTCGTTTTCCTCTGCGAAGAGGGTGAGGGCGGAGTGTATGTGCCTTTCCATGAGTTTGGAGAAGGCAGGGAGCAGAGATATTGGCCGATAGTTTGAAAGGACAGTGAGAATTTGTTTTGTATTTTTTATTATACTTTGTCATGGTCACATAAATATTCTTTTTCTTAGACTATATTATATGGTGTGCTTCAGGTTTGTTATGTTGTACAAGCATTATATGATATGTCCCCAGGGAAAACCCAGGGGCCTGATGGTGTTAGGGTCGAATACTACTGGAAATTTCATGTCCTCCTGTTACCACACCTGCTGGTCTTCTATAAGGAAGCAGCTGAGGTGGGTGCCTTTTATTCACAGCTAGACAAGGCCACCGTTGAGGTGATCCCCAAAATATGTCACCCATCCAGGATCAAAGTCAAACTTCTTTTCAGTCTGATATGAGGAGCCAAAAGTGTCAATTCATGGCCTGTCAAACGGGCGCTAGTCAAATGTTGTGTTTTTGATTTAATAAAGCAGCAATGGGGTACTAGCACAAGCAATCTATGTGACAAGACTTTTCCCTCACTCTGACGTATGGACATAGCCGTCGTTGCCACCACTAGAAAACACCCAGGTAACACACGAGCAACTGGATCAAGGACAGCTGAGAAATATGCACAAGGGTGTTGCTTATCACCGTGTGGCTGTATTAAAACTGAGAGAGCGCAACCGTCCCTCTTGTGTACATAGAATGTGATGGCCTTAGTGTAGTCTGGAGTTCCTTATACTGGTGCAGATCAAAGAACCTGACATAAGTATTGAAAAGCATTCCGGCATTCAATGGTCCATGGGAGATGCATCGGTGTCTTTAGTCAAAAGGGCCAACAAAGGATTAATAATGAGAGAAAAACTAGGGATCCACTGCCTACAGAAAGAAGTTAGGCCAATCAATGCAACAACATCCTACTGAGTACGGGGGACAGGCGTGTCCAAAATAGTTTGAATGCGATCTGGTGTGAGTGCATGTCCCTCCTTAGACAGGAGGTGACCTAAGTAGGTAACCTGCTGGCTACAATATTGCAATTTCTTCCGAGAGACTTTGTGATGATGAGAGGCAGGGAATGATAATAGGGACAGTGTTCCTTCTTCACACTGGTCAGGGGTATCAGCAGCCAACAAGATGTCATCAACATATTGAATAAGAGCCACCCCTTGCAGTAAAGGAAAAGAATCAAGCTGCCTTTTCAATGCCTGGCTATAAATGCTAGGACTCTCTGTATACCCTTGTGGAGCTCTACAGAATCTGAAGGATCAATTATTCAAAGTGAGGCCGATCAAACAGCAGCTGTCAGGTTGAATTGGTATTGAGGAAAAATGCATTTTTCAAGTCAATCACACTAAATGTAGTGGCAGTAGGAGAAACCATAGGAAGAAGTGTTGTGATGTCAGAGACTACCGGGTATTGGGGTACTAGGATTTTGTTAACTTCTCGTAAATCAATAATGAATCTGTAAATTTTAGTGTCAGTGTCTTATTTCAAAATAGGAAGAATAGGGCTATTACAAATATTATAAGGGGCTTCTTTCACAACCCCCACTCTGATCAAATCCTGAACAATATGTATTATTGCTTCTTCGCCTTCCCAGGATATTTTATATTGGGGCAGTCAAGGCAACAAAGCACCTTCCTTCACTTGAATACGTACTGGTGGGATAACCATTTGTCCCACATCAGTATCTGATGTAGCCCAGAAAGTACTAGGTAACAATGCCAAAGCAACATCTTTAATGAGACAAGACCTCTCAACCATGGGATAGTTATCATTTAAAATAACACGCACACCTTCTGGGGAACAACGTATTGTAGCACATAAATGTTTAAGCATATCAATACCCACAATGTTATCTGGCATGTTAGTGGAAAACAGAAATGGACAAGCTGCAGTGAATTTATCAAGACTAAATTCAAGTGGTGGTGACAGTGGGCTAAGTGTAGGTGTCCCATCGAATCCTATCAATGTTATCATTGTGCCAGACAGGGAAGCCCTAGGAACCAATTTTGTAGACAGAGCACTACGAGTAGCTCCAGTATCAATCAGAAACCAATCAGTAGAGCCCAATAATTCCCTGGGCGTCCTCTCATGCTTCCTCTACCCCGTAGATACTGCTGACCTTGCAAAAGGGGGTACTCAGAATGCCAGTGTCCAATTTCTTTACAATAAGCACACTGATCAGAAGACAAAGTTGCTCAAGAGAAAGGGGGTACACTAGCGGTATATGCTGCACGTCCTACCACTACCTCTGAATGGTGGACCATAGACTTGGGTGAACATAACTTTCGTCTTTGCACCTGAGATTCCGCTTTGGATGTGTGAGGTGCCACCCCATGGAGGGGATTGGAGCAAGCTGCGAACCGGGGAGGAAGCAGGGATCATTGCAATCGGGGATCTCTACGAGGGTGGAAACCTCCTCCCCTTCAATGATCTTATGGAGCGTCATGATCTTCAGAGGGGAGGCTTTCTATTTCATGCGACCCTAATGGCGGTTATTAGGAAACACTGGCAGGGAGGGTTGGTGGAGCCTAATCTGTCTCTTGCCTGTCAATACAAAGTGATGGCAGCGGGAACTGTTAAAGCGGTGATCTGTCTTTACCGGAGGATTGCCCAGGACTTGCGCCAACTGCTGACGGCACTACGCCTTAAATGGGAAGCGGATCTGGGGTGCCCATTGTGGAGAAACCATGGGGGGAGGTTCTTGAGAGAGCATGGAAAAGCACTCGGACTGCGGGCTTGCAACTGATCCAATTCTATGTGTTACATAGGGCATATTTAACTCCCGGCAAGATCAACAACTATTTTGGGGTGTCGGCTGCATGTCCCCAATGTGCTTTAGAGGGGGCGGAGCTTTTACATATGTTTTGGGACTGCCCACAGCTGAGATACTAATGGCAAGGGGTGATGACTACATTGACGACTGTGACGGAGAGGGAGATAGCCGTGACACCAGAGGCTTGTTTGCTCCATTGGTTTCCACACACTGCTAAGACTAAGATCACCAGCAAGTTCATTGATTTGGGGCTGGTTCTGGCGAAGAGATAGCTTACTACCCATTGGAAGGCGTGTAGAGGGCCTTCTCTTATGCGGGGAACTTGAAAAGTGGGCAAAGAGCAAAGGGAACTGCAGGCTACGCCAGGCCAAGTGCAGCAAGAGTGAGAAGGCAATGGAAATGGCGCAGGCATGGGTGGCTCTTGTTGAACTAGTTAGTGTGGGAAGTTGGCCTGATATATAATGTTCACTATTCTAGTGAGCACTTTGTATCAGTCCAAACAACCCTTATTGATGATTGGTTGTAAGTCAACCTTATAGACCAGCTATCCTAGTAGCGTGGATACGAGCAGTCTTCGGGCTAAACTCTAGAGGGCGTGTTAAGCCAGCTGTTATACCATCACATATACCCCTTGAACACCAAGTGAAAGGACACCACACAAGTGTTATGAAAATAAACAGTGTATTTATTTAAGTCACAACAGCCCTGTTCTCTTTATGAGGACAGGGTACTAAGCACACAACAAAACTTTTACGAAAATACTTTAAGTTGCACAATTTACACAAATGCCCGAGGGGCACGAAAAACCATATACTATGGAAGTGGAATGCGAAATTACTAGCAGGTAAGTACTGGACTAATAGGCTTTGGAATCGCTAGGACTACGTTACTGAACCTTCAGATTACTAGTAGGAGGCCTAGGGGACTCGAGTGCAGAGTGTGCACTCTCACGCGGGATGTGGGACAAAGTCTATGGGAGCTAGTAAAGGCAAAGTTAGTGTTCTCGGGCGAACCCGATAAGGTAGATCAAAAACGACAGTGGATCCTGACCCTTGGATAGTGAGGCTATGCTGGGGCACCGAAATGCCGATTTTACCTAGCCCAGGGGCTGCAGCTGCATAGGTCTGAAAAGACGTCGGGAATCCTCGTAGACGAACCAGGAGCCTGAAGAAAGAAGTTGCTGGCAGGCGACCAGTGAAGATTGTTCGAAGTGATCCAAGCCTGGATCGAAGATGGATGACGCCTGAAAGCAGAGGGGACCAAGTTCGTGACCACTAGCCAGTGATCAGATGGCACCAGGAGGGCACCGGATGGTAGTAACCTCGACTAGGTGAGTGGGCGATGCTGGGCTCTGCAGTCTCACGGACCAGGAGGCGTTGTCGGCGACCAGGATGGAGGTGCGAGCTGTCCCACGATGGTTGATACTGTCGACGTCGCTGGACCCAGGATTGGGCAACAAGTCTTGGCAAATTCAAGCCCACGCGGTGGACTTAAAATGGCGTCTGGAGTGGACCAGGAGGGTCCGGGGTGCTCCTCTTTTGGAAGGGAGCAAGGGCCAGTCTGGAGCAACCAGACCAGCAGCGGTGATGTCGTCGGGCGTCGTTAGGAAGGCCACAAGCCAGCGGGCTAGTAGCCAAACAACGCGGTGAGCAGCAAAAAGCAGAAGGGCCCCACGCAGATCTCGTGGATGCTGGGAGGCTGGACTTCGGTGCTGGAGCTGCTCAGGGTCGGGGCTTCTCGGACCCCAAAGCACTCACCAGAGGATCCCTCGGCGGTCGTGCTGGATAGAAGTCGTGCAGTTCTGATGATGGCCGGTCCCTCGAGGTCTCGTCGCACCTACGGTTCTCAGCTTAGCTGTAGAGGTAGGTAGAGGTCAAAGGTGCTAGGGAAGCCGGGTCTCGTCGTGCTGGTCGGTCGGATTCCTGAGGAAGGACGTGCAGCAAACCGCAGAGTTCTTAGATGGTGCCTGCGGATGCAGGATGACTACTCCTTAGCCACAAGGGAGAAATCTTGAGAAGAAGTCGAGAGTTCCTTTCGTAGAAAGTAGTTTCTTGATTCAAAGATGATCTAATTTGGAAGGGTCCCCGCTCCTGCCTTTATCCTAAAGAAAGGGGTGGGTACGCGACTAGGTCCTGCCCTAGGGGTGGGACCAGGAAGGGGGGTAGTTACACCCCTCTCCCGTGCCGGACTTTCCCCAGGCCAGGGGCTGGTGTGCCCCTGGAACTGGTTCTAGCCGGCAGATGCATAGTGAGCACCGGGGTGCCATTCTGCAGTCACCTTCCTGTAAAGCCCTGCCTACCCAGGATACACAAAACACTGTCTGGGATGGTGCTAGCACCGCCCCTGACAGGAAACCCTTTGTCCAAGCTCTCCTCGCTGGAAGGACTCCCAGCAGCAGGAGGTCAGACTTTTGTCTGTGGTGGCAGCATCCATTTTGTGGAGCTGAGGCTTGAGTTAACTTTAACCGGGGTTCACAGTTACATACATGTTGTGTCCCTCTAGAAGGGTGGAATGCTAACCCCGTCACCAGAATTGGCGAGGGGTTAGTATTCCAATTCGTATGACACCTTACTCGACATGTTTTGATAAAGCAATACCAGAGATAGCATTTAACCGCGAGGATTATAATGCACTTAAGAGTATATGGTATGCGTTATCATGGAACAGCTATTAGGACTTGGTTCCGCAAGCTGCAAACGGGCTCAGCTCATGCCAGAGCACCATCTCACACGATTCCAAGCACTCTGCCTTCAGGATTGCCAAGGCCTGCCATAGGAGTGGCTGATAGGAATCTGTGTGTCCATTTTTAGGGTTAGATATAGGTATACTATATCTAAAGCAAAAGGTGAGTACACCACCTTGCCCCAGCTGTCGTGCAGCCAGTTGTGTCAGATTTAGATGGCCATCCAGGGGTGGCATAATACATGCTTCAGCCCCTGGTAGGCCCTGGGTACACCTATGCCCTGAGTTACAGGGTCTGATAAGGTGGCCCAGTACCAATTGGAGAATGCACCTAAAGTACACATGTCAATTTAGTGAGAGAACAGCTAGGCTGTGGGTCTGATTGGCAGGCCCACAGCCAGAGAAAGTCGTAAACCAGTGAAAAAAAAGCAACAAATCTGGGTGATCATAGGATTGCAGACCCTACTCTCCTACATGACCCCCCCCCAAAACTTTGGGACAATAAACTAACCTTGACCAGGTGAGTCTTCTTGCTCTAAGTGGAAATACCTGGAGAGCCCACCTGCATTGCCATGATCAGTGCCAGGTCTATGATCCACTGTAAAATCCATCCCCTGTAGGAAAATGGACCACCTAAGCAGTTTGGGGTTTTCACCCTTCATCTGATTTAGCCATAAGAGGGGCTTATGGTCGGTCTGAATCTTGAAATGAGTGCCAAACAAGTATGGCCTCAATTTCTTCAGGGCCCAAACCACAGCAAAGGCCTCCCTCTCAATAGCTGACCAATTTTTCTCTCTGGGGGTCAGCCTTCTGCTTATAAAAGCAATGGGCTGGTCTTGACCATCAAAATTCAGTTGAGATAGAACAGCTCCCACACCCAACTCAGAAGCATCTGTTTGGACAATGAATCGTTTGGAGTAGTCTGGACTCTTGAGGATAGGTGCTGTGCACATGGCCTGCTTTAGGTCATCGAATGCTTTTTGACAGCCTGCTGTCCACTGAACTTTTTTGGCATTTTCTTACTTGTCAGTTCATTAAGTGGAGTCACAATTGATCCATAATTCCTGACAAACTTTCTGTAGTAACCAGTCAGGCCCAAGAAAGCTCGAACCTGAGTCTGGGTGGTTGGAGGAGCCCATTCCCTGATTGACTGTATTTTGCTCTCCAGTGGCTGAACTTGGCCTCCACCTACAAGGTGGCCCAAGTATACAACCTGTGTCTGCCCTATCTGGCACTTGGTGGCCTTGATAGTGAGACCTGCTGCTTGCAGTGCCTCTAACACTTTCCTCAGGTGGACCAGGTGATCCTCCCAGGTGGAGCTAAAGACAGCTATATCATCAAGATATGCTGCACAGAAGTCATCCAGCCCAGTGAGAACATGATTCACCAGCCTTTGGAAGGTGGCAGGTGCATTTTTCAAACCAAAGGGCATTACCACAAATTGATAATGCCCACCAGGGGTAGAAAATGCTGTCTTGGGCTTGGCATCCTCAGCTAACCTGATTTGCCAATACCCAGCTGTCAGGTCAAATGTACTTAAGTAGTTGGCAGAAGCCAATCTATCTATAAGTTCATCTGCCCTTGGTATTGGGTGGGCATCAGTCTTAGTGACTGCATTGAGACCCCTGTAGTCTACGCAAAACCTCATCTCTCTCTTACCACCCTGGGTGTGAGGCGTTGGCACTAGAACTACTGGACTAGCCCAAGGGCTATCTGAGGGTTCAATGACTCCCAACTCCAACATTTTCTGCACTTCTGTTTTGATGCAGTCTCTAACATGATCAGGCTGCCTGTAGATTTTACTCTTGACTGGCAAGCTGTCACCAGTGTCAACCTCATGGGTGCACCAATTGGTTTGACTGGGTGTTAGAGAGAACATATGCCTGAAGGATTGAAGAACTTGTTTGCAATCCTTCTGTTGATGTTCAGAGAGGCTGGCACAAAAGACAACACCATCCACTGATCAATCATCAGGATTCTGAGTGAGCAGGTCTGGGAGAGGGTCACTCTCTTCCTCCTGTCCCTCATCTATGGCCATGAGCAAGCTCATGTCCTTCCTGTCGACATATGCTTTGAGCCTGTTTACATGGAGCACCCTGTGGGGGCTTCTGGGAGTTCCAAGGTCCACCAGGTAGGTGACCTCTCCCTTTTGCTCAAGAATTGTGTGGGGCCCAGACCATTTGTCTTTGAGTGCTGCTGGGGCCACTGGCTCCAACACCCACACCTTCTGTCCAGGCTGATACACAGTCAGGACAGCCTTTTGGTCATGCCAAGCTTTTTGGAGTTCTTGGCTGGCCTTAAGGTTTTCAGATGCCTTTTCCATATACTCAGCCATCCTGGAGCGGAGACCAAGTACATAGTCCACTATGCTGGTTGCAGGCTTTTTGAGAGGTCTCTCCCATCCTTCCTTAACCAAACACAGGGGTCCTCTCACAGGATGCCCATACAGAAGTTCAAAAGGGCTGAAGCCAACCCCCTTCTGTGGGACCTCTCTGTAAGCAAACAAAAGGCAGGGAATCAGGACATCCCATCTACGCCTGAGCTTTTCAGGTAGTCCATGAATCATCCCTTTTAGGGTCCTGTTGAACCTTTCAACAAGCCCATTGCATTGTGGATGATAGGGTGTAGTGAACTTGTAGTTGACACCACATTCCTTCCACATAGCAGTTAAGTAGCTTGGCATGAAGTTTGCACCTCTGTCAGAGACAACCTCCTTAGGGAAGCCCACTCTGGAGAACACTCCAACCAGGGCTCTTGCCACTACAGGTGCTGTAGTGGTCCTAAGTGGAATAGCTTCAGGATACCTGGTGGCATGATCCACTACCACCAGTATAAACTTGTGCCCTGATTTTTTTTTTTTTTTTTTTTTTGAAATATATTTTTATTGCAGGAATCAGTAAACTGTTACAATTACGACCAGCATCAAAAATACCCTGAAATCAATCGACTGCATCCCGTCCACCCCCCGCATCACGTTTTTATACACTATCCTCCAGCCCACAGTTCCAAAGTCGGGCGATAAAATCCAGCGGGGGTTCAGCAGGAGCGAGAGGCTGGTCCGGATAATCCACTGTCCGTCATCTGCTTTTCTAAACAAGCCCCCAAACCCAAAAGAAAGTCCCACCCACAAAACACTAACTTGCAAGGAAATCCCTCCCCCACCCAACCCCGCCATCAGTGTATGGTAGCTACCGCAATAGGATTCGTGAGAGGACCCAAGATGTGCGTATCAGTAACAGAAAACACCATCGCCTATCGGGACTCTGGGCGCGCTGCTATCTCACTATCAGAGTCGCTGGGGGCGCAATAGTCTCTGAGGGCCTGCACTAGTGTCTCCCATTCCAGCGCTGTCTCCTGTGCTCGTTCGTTACGTTGTCTCCCAGCCAGTTGGTATCTCAGCGTGCTCTCCCCCGCCGCCCACTTCAAAAATTCGCTATGCCATCTGCTCCCAGTCGGACCAGCTCGTGCCTTCCAGTTCCTGGTCACCTCTCGTTTGGCTAAGAGAAGCCCTAAATCAATAAATTTACTGGAAATTTTGTTTTTGGGGGTATGTGGAAACCAATGTAACAGACCCACCGCCGCATCAACCGATAGAGGTCTCCCCGTCACCTCCGTCAGGGTCTTCTCCACCTCCACCCAGTAAGAGGATAGACCCGAGCAGGTCCACAACATATGGAGGAGGTCTGCCTCTGGCGCCGGGCATCTGGGGCAGGCTGCCGAGCCCGTAGCGAAATACTGTTGGATTTTCGCCGGGGTCAGGTATGCCCGATGGAGTATATAATAGTGGACCAACTGAAAACGTGCGTGACGCGTCCCCTTCCAAGCTCGCCGAACGAGTTGAGACCAGGTCGCTTCCGGGATTTCCTTGCCTATGTCTGCCTCCCACCGGATCTTGAGGGTCGTAAGGGGGGTCAACCCCTCATTGATCAATCTACCGTAGAGGCAGGTGACCGCCTTCACCGTGCCCGCAGACATCATGACGTATTGACACACCGGAGACGTAGGAGGTTCCTCCTGTCCGCCTTTCCAATGCGCCTGGATCGCACGGACCAGGGCCGAGTGCAACAGGAAGTCCCCTGGGGGAATCCCGAAGCGGTCTATGAGCTCCTGGAAAGGCAAGAGTACCCCAGCCTCATAAAGATCCCCCACCAACTGCAGCCCCGCGTCCTCCCAGTCCGCCAACCGTGACCAATCCCCGCCATGGGGCAACGCCGTCAGCATCCCCAATGGTATTTCCGGCGCATACGGTATCCGGAGTTGGCCCCTGGCGTGAGCCCGGTTCCAACACAGGCGAATGGTCTTTTCCTCCAACGTCAGGTCCTGTAAGGTCAAACGTTGGCGTAGAGCTATGAAAGATAGGACATGCCTGGCCATCCCTGTACCTCTCCTGTCCTCCGGGCCTCGGAACTCCCTGGCAACCTCCTGGGTGAGAGTCTGGAGCTGCGCCGCCAGATAGTATTTCTCAAAATCCGGCACTGCAAGTCCCCCTTCGGCTTTCGGCCTCATCAGGGTCTGAAGGGCCACTCTACGGCGGCCCGAGCCCCAAAGGAATCCAGTCATCGTCGACCGTAGGAGCCTAAACGTGGCTGGCGGGATCCAAACCGGCAGCGCCCGGAAATAGTATAGCAGTCGGGGGAGAGCCACCATTTTGAGGAGGGCGACCCGCCCCGCCAGCGAAAGCGGCAGTGTAGCCCAGAAGTCCATGTTCCCCCGTAGAGCTCGACTGCATCTGGCGATGTTTCCGTCCAGGAGGTCAGATGGATCATGATAAATGTACACCCCCAGGTATCTGAAACAGTCAGGTTCCCATCTAAGTCCTCCAATGAGGACTGGACTAGGGGTGCCTCTATGGACCGGGAAGAGGCATGTCTTGCTCCAATTTACCCGTAGGCCCGAGACCGCCCCGAACGCCGTGAGCGCCGTCCTAGCTCCAAGTAGGGCCTCGACTGGGTCCTCAAGGAAGAGTAAGAGGTCGTCGGCATATAACGAAACATGGTGTGGGCCCGAAGGGGTCCGGAAACCACCGTAATGCGCCCCCGACCGGAGTAACACTGCGAGGGGCTCCACCGCCAGCGCAAAGAGGAGTGGGGATAACGAACAGCCCTGTCTCGTGCCCCTTTCCACCGGGTACTGTGAGGAAATTAATGGGCCCGCCCGAACCCTGGCCGACACGGAGGCGTACAGGACCGCGGTCCATCTAATGAAGCCCTCCCCGAGGCCAAACCGTCGCAGCACTGCGTGTAGGTAGTCCCATTCCAAGCTATCAAACGCCTTCTCTAAGTCCACCGACAGGACCACTGGGCACGGAGCATCTATTAGCGGCTCACCCAGTAAGCGTAACAACCTACGGATGTTCATTGTTGTATTGCGCTTGGGGATGAACCCGGCCTGGTCCTCATGCACTAGGGAGGCCATGTGGCCGACTAGTCTCGAGGCCAGGATGCTGCTCAGGATCTTATAATCGACCGTCAGCATCGATAAAGGCCGGTAGGACGCCGGATCGGCTGAGTCTCGCCCCGGCTTGAGGAGGGGAACCACCAGGGCCTCACGCATCGAGCCAGGCAGTCGGCCAAGCCTCTTCGCTTCTCTATAAACAATCACCAGTCTCGGAGCCAGGAGGTCGGCATAAGTCGCGTAAAACTCCACAGGAAGACCGTCCAGTCCTGGGGTCTTGTTCCGCGCCATCCTTTTGATGGCGCCGCGGATCTCCCCCAGTTCGATATCGGAACCTAGGGCTTTCGCCACGTCAGGCTCCACCACCGGGAGCACCAGGGGTCGCAAATAGTCCTCAAGAAGGTCGGGGTCTTTGGCAGCGCGACTGCGATATAACTGATCGTAGTAGTGCCGGTAGCAGCTTAGAATCTCCGGTTGAGTGTGCACCATGGACCCGTTCGCCATACGCATGGATGTCGTCAGTGAGGTCTGGCGCGTAGGGTTTGCCAACCATGCCAGCAATGCACTCGATTTATCCCCTTCTGCAAGGGACCGAACCGTATAGGCCTTGTAGTCGAAGCAGCGCAGCCGCTCGACCTCAGCCGCTACCGCCTCCTTCGCCTCCGCCGTGCGTCCCTGGAGCTCAGGGTGCCCGGGGCGGCGGAGCTCCAACTCCCGAAGCTTCCGATCGGCCACCTCCAAGTCATCGAGGATAACCCGCCTCATACCTACCTTCTTGGTGATGCAATAACCCCTCACCACCACCTTAAAAGCGTCCCATTCCAGCGCCCTCGAGCTCGCAGAGCCCCCGTTGGACGCGAAATACTCTTCGATTTTAGCACCTAAGTCCGCTCTGAAGACAATGTCCTCGAGCATCTCAGGGCGTAACTTCCAGGTGGGCACCGCCGGCGCCCCCGGAAACCAGCGAAGGGCCAGCAGGAGGGGGTTATGGTCCGAGATGGTCCTAGTCAAGTATTCGGAACAGATGGCCGCCGAAACCAGTTCTGTCGAGCCAAGAAACCCGTCCAGCCGAACGTGCAACTCGTGGAGGCCCGAAAAGTAGGAGTAATCCCTAGTGTCGGGGTGCTGCGCTCTCCAAATATCCGTCAAACCCCACCGTGTCTGCCAGTCTCTACGGCCCTTGGCCACGCGGCGAACCGGAGAATCAGGGAGGGGCGGGTGCGAGCGATCGGTCTCCACGTCCACCACTGAATTAAAGTCCCCACCGAGCAGGAGGGGCCCCGTGAAAAAGTGGGCTAACGAGCCCGATAACCTAGAAAGGAAGGCAATCTGGTCCATATTAGGTGCGTAAACACAGCAAACGTTCAGGTCCCTCCCCCCCAGAGTACCAGAGATGGCCACGTAGCGCCCCTCGGGATCTACCACTGAGTTTGTGACCTGGAAGGGAACCCCAGCCCGGATCCAGATTAGCGCCCCCCTGGCATACGCTGAGTACGACGTGTAGAAGACCTGTCCCCTCCATCTACGCTGTAGCGCCGCCCCTTCCGCCTTGTTCAGATGGGTCTCCTGCAGTAGCGCCATTTGTATTCCCCTACGCACTAAATAAGCGTGGACTTTGTGCCGCCTAGACATGGTGTGAAGCCCCCGCACGTTCCAAGTAATACACTTCACATTAGCAACGTCAGCCATTGTCCCATACAGTGCGTGCGAAGTCTCTCCATCTGGGTCTCAGCAATAGGTAAACAACAATCCCCCCAACACTGATGGCGGCCATTTTCCCCAACCAAAACTCAACAAATCGAACGTTACCCAAACCCCTGCCCACCCCCCCCAGAACAGGACCCAAATAACTCCATCTAGTTCCCATCCAAACCATGCCCTCAAGAAATCCCCTCATCCCAAACTAATCCTACAGTCGCCACCGTAGGAAGGCCTTAAGGGCCAGGTGCGGGCTGGGCGGTGGCAGTGGGCCCTCGATGCCCTGGCTGCCAGGACTAAAGCAAGCCCTAAACAGTAACGGAAACCCTCGGGGCAAAGGCAGGGCACCCCACCCCCCCGCTTCTCACGTAATCATGTTGAACCATCGGCTCCCTCCACCCCCGCTACGGGCCCCCACCCAAAAGGATACAGCTCACCCCGTCAACCCTGTCCATCAAGAAGGTCCTCAACCGAGTTTGGTGTAATCACCGGTGTGCCGGTACTATCCGTCACCGAGTTCTCCGAGTCCGTCGATGCCCCCTCGCCACCAGGGTTCTCTTCTTCTGCAATAGCGTCCTCTCGTGACCCAGACAGGGCAGACAACACCTCCAATACACCTTTCCGCTCCGTCGATGTCTCTACAGTAGTAGGGCCGCCTGAACGGCCCCGGCGACTCCGCACCCTCGTGGATCGCCGTCGCTGTCCCGGCTCCGCCGTTGTCTGAGATGTGGAGGCAAAGCCATCTTTCCCAGCCCTATAAAGTTCAAGCCAGTTACAGGCCTCCTCCGGGGTATCAAAAAATTGAGTCTTGTCATCAACAATGACGCGGAGCCTTGCAGGAAATAGGAGCGAGTATTGAATACCCTCGCTCCGGAGCTCCCGCTTGACCGCCAAGAATGAGTACCGCCTACGTTGGGTGTCATAGGTGTAGTCCGGGAAGATGTTCACCTGGCTGTTCTCCACCTTGAAAGGGCCATTATGTCTAGCGGCATTGAGGATGAGGTCCCTGTCGCGAAAATGCAGGAGGCGCGCCACCACCGGGCGCGGCGCCCGGCCCAGTTGCGGTGGCCGTGCTGGGACTCTATGAGCCCGTTCAAGGGTGTAGAAAGAGGATAGGCCCTCCGGGGCTACCGTGTCTCGGAGCCAGGCCTCCAAGTAGGCCACCATGTCGCCATCCTCAATCTTCTCCGGCAGGCCTACCACTCGGATATTGTTGCGCCTGTTACGGCCTTCCGCATCCTCCGCTCGCTGTTCCAGGGCAGAAATCCGGGTTAGAGCATCTTTCATTGCCGCGGCCAGGGTTCGCTGCGCCGGCTCCAAGGTTTTCACCGAGCCTTCTACTTCTTTGACCCTGTCCGATAGCTTGCCATGATCCGCTCTGAGGAGGCCCAGACTCGTCGCCACCTGAGCAATGTCCTGCTGGAGGGCCGAGCGTGTGGTCGCAATCGCTTCCAGGACGCGATCAAACTGTTGCTGCAGCGGAGCGCCACCAGCGTCCCCCGGGTTGCCGCTGCCTTCCCTGTCTGGGGTCTCCGAGTCAGAGGCGGCCGGGGTGGGCCCCTTGGCCCCTCTCGGCTTCCCCATTGCGCGGGAAGCGCACAGTGTGGGCTCAGATAAAGGTGCCACCGAGTGCGGACGCCGACTATAACTCTCCCGAATGGGAGTCCTCGGGGTGAAGGCCGGTGATCCTCTTCTCCAAGGCCAGGTGGATCTCCGCAGGTTCGGCTCGCGCCACCACCGTGTCGTCTGAGAGCGCTGAGGAGGAGGCGGAGACACTCGGCGCCAGGCCGGGCAGGTCCGTCTGGTTGACGAGGATCTGGAACGAGGGCCACCCACACCTCCAGAGACTTTGTGGCACCAGGGGGTTATGCTCCCCATGGGATCGGGACGATCGGGGGATGCAGCCAAGCGCCGCGTCGGAGGTCGTCACCACCGCCGGGACTTCCAGTCGTCCGCGTGCCGGGGTCCACTATGGTAGGAGCTCCGATCGCCCGGGTGCATCCATCAATACCAGGGTCTCAACAGGGCAGAGTCCAGCTCCTCACTCTCCTGGGTAACACAAGAGCGGAGGGCACGCTATGACCAGCGGCGTTCATCCAGGCTAATGGCCCCGTCCAAGGGGACAAAGGGGTCCGGGCGCCATATTGGGTCGTTCTTCCCGGGACCTCAAACTTCGTGTTTCGGGCAAAGCACCACTCGTCCAGGCCGCGCCGGGCGTCTCAGTGGGGTCCAGGTGGGCCGAGCAACGATTTGCGGGGGCTAGGGTGCCCCGCGGCCTCCGATTAACAGGATAATCCCGGGCTCAGTCCCGGAGCCGAGCTCTCAGGCGACCATCGCCATCGGCGCCCAAGCCACGCCCCCTAAACTTGTGCCCTGATGCTGTCTGGGGTTCCATTGGACCAACAATGTCAATCCCCACTCTTTCAAAGGGCACCCCCACCACAGGCATTGGTATAAGGGGGGCCTTTGTTGTGCCACCTGACTTACCACTGGCTTGGCAAGTGACACAGGAGCGACAAAACTCCTTGGTATCCTCATTCATGTGAGGCCAGTGAAAGTGTGAGACAAGTCTGTCCCAAGTCTTTGTCTGGCCTAAGTGTCCTGCTAAGGGAATCTCATGGGCCAAGGTAAGAAGGAAACCTCTCTGAGACAAGGGGATAACCAGCCTCCTGGTCATGCCAGGCTTGGGGTCCCTTGCCTCAGTGTACGGGAGTCCATCATCCCAGTATACCTTGTGGGTACCTGTGGCGTTCCCAGCAGCCTCAGCAGCAGCCTGCTGTCAGAGGGGTTCAAGGGAAGGGTAGTCTAATTCTTCCTTCCCCAGGTCTTCTCTTGAGGGTCCCCCTGAGCCCAGAAATTCAACTTGATCAAGTTCAAATTCTTTAGGCTCAGTTTCCCTCAATTCCTGTAGGTCAGCCTCCTCTGAGACTTGATCCTCAACCTGGGGCAAGGGGGAAGGCAATGCCTTAACCCTACTGCTCTTCTTCTTGGAAGGTGGCTGGTCCATTGTTCCAGGATCCAGCACCTGTTCAGTGGGGCATCTTCTGGCCTGTGACCTAGTCACAGCAAGCACATGTGCTGGCAAGCCTAACATCTCCATGTGAGTCCTATGCTCCACTTCTGACCATTGTGATGACTCCAAATCATTGCCCAACAAACAATCCACTGGGAGGTCTGAACTAACTACAACCTTCTTTTGGCCAATTACCCCTCCCCTGGAGAAAGCAACAATTGCCATACTATGACTGGTAGTGACATTGCTTGCATTGGTCACCAGGAAATCTGTACCTGGCATGATCTGTCCAGGGTCCACAAAGTTAGGTGTCACCATTGTGACACTGGCACAAGTGTCCCTATAGGCCTGAGCCATCTTGCCATTGATAAAAGGTGTCTGTCTGTATTTGCCCAAAGTATTGGGACTGACATCAGGGGATATATCCACATCCCCTGTACAGACAAGGACAGTCTGAGTGAGTGTGCCAACTAAGTTGTCATACCCCTCAGAACCCAAGGTTAACCCAACTAATCCCTTGGGAGGTGCACTACTGCTGCTGGCTGTACTAGGGGGCACAGGTGCCTTAGGGGCTGCAGTAGCAGGAGTCTGCCATCCTTTCTTGGTGCACTTACTAAACCAGTGAGTTTTACTTTTAGAGTATTGGCACCACCTTTTTGACTGGCCTTCTTGATTCTTCTTTTTCTGGGAAGCCTGACCCCCACCCTCTTTGGGTTGTTGGGGACCTGTCGAAGACTTCTGGTCATTTTGTTCACCTTTAGAATCTTTACCCTTCTGGTCTGCTTTCTTCTGACCACCCTGGTTCTGGCCCTGGTTCTGCTTAACTCTTGTTCTGACCCATCTGTCTGCCTTCTTTCCCAATTCTTGGGGAGAGGTCAAATCTGAGTCAACAAGATGCTGATGCAACAACTGGTTCTGACAATTGTTTAAAATCTGTTCCCTCATGATCAGATTTTACAATCCTGTATAATCAGTAACCTTACTGCCCAGCAACCAGCCCTCCAAAGCCTTAGTGGCACAATCTACAAAATCAGACCAATCCTGAGACTGAGTTTTCTGGGTATCCCTGAACAGCAACCTGTACTGCTCAGTGGTTAGGCCAAACCCATCAATCAGTGTGTTCTTCAGGACTTGGTAATTGTTAGCATCCTCAGCTCTAGTAGTGAGGAGCTTATCTCTACCTTTACCTTCAAAGGAGAGCCACAAGATAGCTGCCCACTGACTCTGGGGGACACACTGTACAGTGCAAGCCCTCTCCAAAGCAGTTATCCATTTGTGGATATCATCCCCTTGCTTAAAGGGGGGCACTATCTTACTCAGGTGTCTAGTATCTAAACTCCTGTTTTCCCTTGGGGGAATGCTGCCACCAGTGAGATCTAACCCACTTAACTTTTGCTCTCTAGCAAAGGCAAGTCTCTCTTTGGCCAGGGCAAGTTCTTCCCTTTCAATCCTCAGATTGACTTCCCTCACTTTGGCTCCATACACTCTCCTCTGAGGGGATGTCATCCCTCTTTGAGAAGAGGCCTGAGAGCCATTGGTTTGAATGGATCTGTTAGAGCCTCTGGATAGAGACCTAACTCGTCCATTCCCAATGTTAAGCTGGCCTGAGAGGGGCCCCAGGGATCTCCTAGTACCATTCTCATGCCTGCTTAAGTTGTCCCTAGTTAGCTGGCTAACTACTTCTGGACCTTTCTCTGCCTCATCCTCAGATGGCTCTAGATCCTCATCCTCCTCTTCACCTTCTGCAGAGAGATGGATAAGGTCAGGGTCACCTGTGGTTCCCTCTAGGGGAGGCATGTTCCCATCTGGATTAGAAGGGTCTGGGTTACCAGCCCTCCTGGCATCATAAGTCTCTAAGAGACCAATCAGGAATGGGATTGTAGGGTTAGAACCCTGTTTTAGCTTCCTGGAGGTACACACTTGTCTCATCTCCTGGAAGCTAAGAGCAGCATATCTGGAAGTGACCTGTGGAAGGTCCACTGACACAAGGGGACACTCAGAGTTTCCTCCTTTGTCTGACATGCTGATTCTAGTGTGGTGTAAGTGATGCACCTACCTACACTATTTGTTTGCCTACTGATCCCTTGCTAAGAGTTGTAGCCAAGGTGTGCTAAGCCTTGAGGAGCTACAACAGCTGGTTCAGTAGAACTCATAGTATTCTAAGCTAAGTTATATGTACCTGGAGTACTTATGTGATCTTTCACAAGATATTCTTAGGATACGTGTGGTAAAACAACAGCAAGCTCAAATCCCAACCGCTGCTCACCAATGTGAGAAGTTGGCCTGATATATAATGTTCACTTTTCTAGTGAGCACTTTGTATCAGTCCAAACAACCCTTATTGATGATTGGTTGTAAGTCAACCTTATAGACCAGCTATCCTAGTAGCGTGGATACAAGCAGTCTTCGGGCTAAACTCTAGAGGGCGTGTTAAGCCAGCTGTTATACCATCACATATACCCCTTGAACACCAAGTGAAAGGACACCACACAAGTGTTATGAAAATAAACAGTGTATTTATTTAAGTCACAACAGCCCTGTACTCTTTATGAGGACAGGGTACTAAGCACACAACAAAACTTTTACGAAAATACTTTAAGTTGCACAATTTACACAAATGCCCGAGGGGCACGAAAAACCATATACTATGGAAGTGGAATGCGAAATTACTAGCAGGTAAGTACTGGACTAATAGGCTTTGGAATCGCTAGGACTACGTTACTGAACCTTCAGATTACTAGTAGGAGGCCTAGGGGACTCGGGTGCAGAGTGTGCACTCTCACGCGGGATGCGGGACAAAGTCTATGGGAGCTAGTAAAGGCAAAGTTAGTGTTCTCGGGCGAACCCGATAAGGTAGATCGAAAACGACAGTGGATCCTGACCCTTGGATAGTGAGGCTATGCTGGGGCACCGAAATGCCGAAGTTACCTAGCCCAGGGGCTGCAGCTGCATAGGTCTGAAAAGACGTCGGGAATCCTCGTAGACGAACCAGGAGCCTGAAGAAAGAAGTTGCTGGCAGGCGACCAGTGAAGATTGTTCGAAGTGATCCAAGCCTGGATCTAAGATGGATGACACCTGAAAGCAGAGGGGACCAAGTTCGTGACCACTAGCCAGTGATCAGATGGCACCAGGAGGGCACCGGATGGTAGTCACCTCGACTAGGTGAGTGGGCGATGCTGGGCTCTGCAGTCTCACGGACCAGGAGGTGTTGTCGGCGACCAGGATGGAGGTGCGAGCTGTCCCATGATGGTTGATACTGTCGACGTCGCTGGACCCAGGATTGGGCAACAAGTCTTGACAAATTCAAGCCCACGCGGTGGACTCAAAATGGCGTCTGGAGTGGACCAGGAGGGTCCGGGGTGCTCCTCTTTTGGAAGGGAGCAAGGGCCAGTCTGGAGCAACCAGACCAGCAGCGGTGATGTCGTCGGGCATCGTTAGGAAGGCCACAAGCCAGCGGGCTAGTAGCCAAACAACGCGGTGAGCAGCAAAAAGCAGAAGGGCCCCACGCAGATCTCGTGGATGCTGGGAGGCTGGACTTCGGTGCTGGAGCTGCTCAGGGTCGGGGCTTCTCGGACCCCAAAGCACTCACCAGAGGATCCCTCGGCGGTCGTGCTGGATAGAAGTCGTGCAGTTCTGATGATGGCCGGTCCCTCGAGGTCTCGTCGCACCTACGGTTCTCAGCTTAGCTGTAGAGGTAGGTAGAGGTCAGAGGTGCCAGGGAAGCCGGGTCTCGTCATGCTGGTCGGTCGGATTCCTGAGGAAGGACGTGCAGCAAACCGCAGAGTTCTTAGATGGTGCCTGCGGATGCAGGGTGACTACTCCTTAGCCACAAGGGAGAAATCTTGAGAAGAAGTCAAGAGTTCCTTTCGTAGAAAGTAGTTTCTTGATTCAAAGATGATCTAATTTGGAAGGGTCCCCGCTCCTGCCTTTATCCTAAAGAAAGGGGTGGGTACGCGACTAGGTCCTGCCCTAGGGGTAGGACCAGGAAGGGGGGTGGTTACACCCCTCTCCCGTGCCGGACTTTCCCCAGGCCAGGGGCTGGTGTGCCCCTGGAACTGGTTCTAGCCGGCAGATGCGTAGTGGGCACCAGGGTGCCACTCTACAGTCACCTTCCTGTAAAGCCCTGCCTACCCAGGATACACAAAACCCTGTCTGGGATGGTGCTAGCACCGCCCCTGACAGGAAACCCTTTGTCCAAGCTCTCCTCACTGGAAGGACTCCCAGCAGCAGGAGGTCAGACTCGTGTCTGTGGTGGCAGCATCCATTTTGTGGAGCTGAGGCTTCAGTTAACTTTAACCGGGGTTCACAGTTACATACATGTCGTGTCCCTCTAGAAGGGTGGAATGCTAACCCCGTCGCCAGAATTGGCGAGGGGTTAGTATTCCAATTCGTATGACACCTTACTCGACATGTTTTGATAAAGCAATACCAGAGATAGCATTTAACCGCGAGGATTATAATGCACTTAAGAGTATATGGTATGCGTTATCATGGAACAGCTATTAGGACTTGGTTCCGCAAGCTGCAAACGGGCTCAGCTCATGCCAGAGCACCATCTCACACGATTCCAAGCACTCTGCCTTCAGGATTGTCAAGGCCTGCCATAGGAGTGGCTGATAGGAATCTGTGTGTCCATTTTTAGGGTTAGATATAGGTATACTATATCTAAAGCAAAGGGTGAGTACACCACCTTGGCCCAGGTGTCGTGCAGCCAGTTGTGTCAGATTTAGATGGCCATCCAGGGGTGGCATAATACATGCTTCAGCCCCTGGTAGGCCCTGGGTACACCTATGCCCTGAGTTACAGGGTCTGATAAGGTGGCCCAGTACCAATTGGAGAATGCACCTAAAGTACACATGTCAATTTAGTGAGAGAACAGCTAGGCTGTGGGTCTGATTGGCAGGCCCACAGCCAGAGAAAGTCGTAAACCAGTGAAACAAAAGCAAAAAATCTGGGTGATCATAGGATTGCAGACCCTACTCTCCTACAGTTAGGTACCCAATTGTAGACGAAAAGGAAGTACCAGATGGGGTCGAGGGGATACAGGCTGAGCAAGGCTGAATGACAAGATGGGTACTTGGTGGAGGTAGAATGAGATGAGATTGGGGCTGACTGGGCAATTACTACCTCTGGTGTTCCTGGACCTCATTGGATGCGGTCTAAGTGACAGGTTTCCTGGCGCGGTTTGTAGGGGATTTAGTTGCCCATATGGCATGCTTGGGGGGGTGGTAGGGATAGGGGGTCGAATTGGGGTATTTGGGGGCTGGGGGGAGGGCGGGGGTATGGATTCTCATTTGATACTCTATGTTAGACTGTATTGAGTGCAGAGAATTGATAACCTGTGGGTTGCATTGACAACTAAGAGGGAGAGGAGCCAACTGTTAGGTCCTAAGGGCAGTTGCGGAACACCTGGCCAAGACTGGTTATGTGAGGACTTTAGGGGCATTGAGGAAAATATTTGCAACGTATTGTCTACTTAACTGCTTCTTTGCATTCCCTATAAGATTGTTCCTCCCCCCTTTGTTATTTTTCTTAAAAATCAATGGGCCCGATTCACAGAATGAACTTAAGACTCAATCCTAAACTTACTACTATTTTGGTATTCACAGAATGCGCTTACTACTTTTGGCATTGACAGAATGAACTTACTACTTTTGGTATTCACAGAAGTTAGGATTTTGTCTTAAGTTTGTCTTAAGACAGACTTAAGACAGAACTTGGCAGTGAGAGGCTGGAGATTTGTGCTTGGTAA